>NW_026875134.1:0-100250 GCF_032173495.1 Musca vetustissima
TGCAATTGTAATAAATGAAATTTGGGCTTTAAAAATAATTTGCATGGAAATTGTATGAATAATTGTTTGTTATTTATTGATAAAGTATTAAACAACACTTTGAAAACTTCAATATTTAATAACAATTTAAAAAGTAGGCGATTGGGATAATATTTTCACTAAATGATCTTATTAAAATAAATATAAAGGGTTATATACAATGAAGCCCATCAGTATACTTTAATACTTGCTGCCTACTCACACGCATTGTTATGCTCTTTCAGTCAGTCGTTGTTTGACAGGCAACGAATGAACGCATGCTGGGGTGCGCGCGCGACGTTGTGTCCGCACAACTAGAAAATCAACGAAATAACACTTAGGGATAAAAGTGTTTCAGTATATTTTGGATTTTTATTTTATTATTTAAAATGCGTTTTGTATGTTTAAAAAATTTAAAAACAACTGAAAAATTGCTGTTTTTTTAGAATTAAATATTTGACAATTATCGTAATATTTAATATTATAATATGATTATTATCTCCGTATATGCTACTTTATAAACTTTATTTGATGTTTGTGACATATACAATTTGTAATTCATATAAAAACATTTTTAATAATGCTTTTAATTTATATAATAACAAAAATTAAATCCATCAATAATTTTTTCCGACCCCAAAAATGTACACACAATTTTGTTCAGTACTGTTCTGTTTTCTCTCACACATACTAACGCATTTTAATTTTGGGCACCTATGGTTATATAGCTTTGTGTGGGCCAATACTTTGTACCGATAGTCATATTTCGACTAGCTGAGATCTAGCTATGTGTATCCGTGGCCGATACTAGCCACAATTATTGACCAATCGCCACGAAATTTTGCATGTAGGACGGGTTGTGGCCCATGAAGGCCTCTTATTGTTTTTGGTAATGATCAGTTAATGAAATGGACCAAAAACTTTATTTTTATAACCGAACACAACATTTTATACGGAAGGTGGGATCTGGCCCTGGCTCTTTTCATGAGAATCGATTAATATTTAGCTTATCCTGACTTTTGTGTGAAAAATTACAAAATTTATATTCTGTGGCATATTTATTTACTCCTAAAGGACATAGACTCGAGATGTTGATGGTATATCCGAAAGGAGTGCTTAACCTTTAAATTATACTTAAAGCTTTACAAGGGTGTATTGTTCAGTATTACAACGAACGGGGAAGGGAATCTGGCCAACTAATAGTAGGGCTGTTTGATAATATTCAGTAACATTGAGAAAATATGCCAGGATAAGAAAGGGGAGCTGAAGACCACTAATCTGTCAAAACGGGACAAATATTACAAAATATTGCCAAGTTCGGAATATAGATTCAGCGGTAGTTGTGTAGGGTTTCATATGGTCGGTTCCGTCTATACGACTATAATGCTCCACTCACTGTTTTTTTTTTTTTTTAAATTTTTCTTCATTTTGTATTTGCTTCACTATTATGGGGTAATCAGTGTATAACCTTCACAGATTCAGATTAATCTACTTCCAAACCGTCCAATACAAGAGAGTTGATTTTCTGTAATAACTTATACCTACCACCTGAATTGATCGATTTATACCAAACCAACAAACGTCATTGATTGGCTATTGATCAATATAACGTACCATTTTCTGCAAATGCTACGGATGGAATAATTTTTATGAAGTCTACTAAATAAATCAATTCATGTCATTCTAGATTCATGGTGTTCTTATGAAACTTTGACCAGCCTTGAACCAAATAAACGTCGTGCACTTCTAACAGAAAGCAGACCTAGGTTGTTCGATTCATTGTTGTTATGACTCCATTATATATTCCAGATATAGATATCTTTGAACTGTTGAATTTAAATAAAATGTGAAATTTAGGACTTTAAGACTTCTAAAAATATTACTCATTATAACGACTATCGTTGTAAACTATGCCAAAGATCTGCTTTTATTTGCAATAATGTCGGATATGTTTTCAAATTTTGATGAACATCTACAACAAAACTACTACCTTGCTTAAACCCTACGCTCCAGATAAAATATCTAATCGTTGACTCTATTTACATGTACTAAATTCCGTACGATTTTCTTTTTTTCGTTCATTTAAAATGCGTATTTATGAAACCACTGACCTAAACTAGCAATCTTCGTACTAAATGTCTGAAACCTTCACCAAATGCAAATTATTAAACATTTAGAATAAGTTCATGTGTACAAGAAACTATGAAGTCCGCTTCCCAAACCCTAAGCCCTACATATCAAAATCGGTCCCAACAAATTCCAAGATTAAATCTAGTAGTACTATAGTACTAATTTCCAATAATACATTCTTACATCACCCATCACCCGTATTCAAACCCACTTCTTTATGATAATCCCATGGTTTAATTACAATCCACACACTACCATTGAAGAGTATAACTAAAGTTAATACATGTGATTTTCTCAAACTTCAATAGTGTTCGTTCCAGAGCGAATTAAATGAGCTTTATATGGAGCGATTGGATGTCCAAAAATTAGGATTAAGGGTGGAGTGTAGATACCTGTCAAACCTTAAAATAGTGCGTGGAAATGTGAAATATTGGATTTCCATGCACTTTTTTAAGGTTTGACATATCTACACTCCACCCTTAATCCTCATTTTTGGACATCCAATCGCTCCATATAAAGCTCATTTGTTTGGCTCTGGAACGAGCACTATTGAAGTTTGAGAAAATCGGATTAGATTTAGATATAGTTCCCATATGTAGGTTTGTCCACAATAGTTTACCCACTTCACAAAGTTAGTCTAATTTAAATATAATTTGGGATAGCGTACCAAATTAAGTACAAAAATCGGGTCAAATTTAGATATAGTTAAACGGTTCAGATTAAGATTGAAACTATAGCACGAAAATAGATATGGGATATGGAATGCATTGATCGCCGCATGACATGTGTATGGATTGATTGGACTCGTCTCGTCCGATGTTGTGTCCATGGTCCTCCTTTTTATATATTATGATAATTATTTCTCTATATTAAGATAAATAATTTTGTTAGTTTATAACAGTTATATTGTGCACCCACTAGTACATACTAGAACAATGAATGTCTGCATTTCAAAAATGCCTTCTTTGCCTTGGTTAGCTAGAAGAAAAATCTTAACTTTCCATTTCAATCGCTGGATGCTCAATCTATTTGTTTTCAGTGCCTTCCTTTCATATTCTTTTATGCCCTGGATATGTGTCACAATTCGTCGAGTAATTTATGTTCAAATCATTTAAATATTTCTACTGGCGACATAATTTATATCCCGTAGACTTTTCTTCCTCTATTCCAGTCCGGTTTCTGCCATGCAATTCATTCTTTTCGAGTTCCTGGGCAAAATACCGTTTATTTATTGTACGACCATGTACAGTGGACGCCATCTCTTTTTGCTTGCGAACTCAGCAAAAAGTCACCATCGTTGCTAGTTTCTATACCTTTGAACAGCGAGGTATAACACAGACAGATATGTTACAAATATAGACTCATATATTTCTACTCTTGGACGATGTAGAAATAAAACGGTATATTTGCATGTTTTTTATTTGTTATTATTTTTTTTTTTGCATACATACGTTCGAACAGAAAAAATAGCTAAGTTTTGTGAAAAAGGCCACAGATGCGGCACAGTGTTATCGTTATGGTAAGTGGAAAAAAAAGGTTAGGCATGTTCTTAATCTCCACTATCTTGAAAAATATTTATTGCATAAACCCTTAATGACATCGAACAGAACGGAAGGTCACTGCGTGCAACGAAATATTCTATGTTTTTGGCAATTATTTGTACTACATGTTATGGTGTAGTGAATGCTTATTATTATTAATTTGCTGTTTTTTTTTTGTATTATCCCCATAGAGTCTATTTTGTTTATCCGCAGGGTTGAGCTTAATGATCGAATTAGCAATGAATGAAAGTGCAACATTATGGATAGAAAGCACCCAACATTAGGCGACGCATGCCGTCTTTGGTTATGCGGCTCATCAAACATGTTGAGGCATTTATATCGAAGTATTTGCAAAATAAAGTTTGATATGTTTTTTTTTTCATTCTACACCCTTTTCACATGTTATTCAAAACATATCAAATGTAATTCGAGAATTCCATTTGTAATTTACAACATATAATTTGCAATTCGAGAATTCCATTTGCAATTCACAACATATCAGCTGTAATTCGAGAATTTCATTTGTAATTCCTAGAATACCTCTCGAAATTCATAGAATTCCATTTGAAATTCATAAACTTCCATTTGAAATTCCAAGTATTTGCGTTTGAAATTCATAAAATTCCACTTGAAATTAATAAAATTCCATTTGAAATTTAAATAATTCCATTTGAAATTCTTAACATTTGATTTGAAATACCTAACATTCCAGTTGTTTTTCATAACATTTAATTTTAAATTCGAAAAATATTCTTGGTAACACACAAGAAACATGTATGAATTTGAAATGAATTGTTATGAATTACAACTGAAATTTTATGAATTACAAGTGAAATTGGATTCTGTGAATTTCAAATGGATTTCTTTGAATTTCAAATGAAAATCTACGAAATTCAAATTGAAATATTCGAATTAGGAATGAAATTTTTTAAATTTCAAATGTAATTTTTTGAATTTCATACGAAAAGTTTAAAATTACAAATTAAATGTTGTGAATTACAAATGACATACTCGAATTACAAGTGAAATGTTATGAATTTCAAATTGAGTTTTCGAGTTAAAAATGAAATTCTCGAATTGCAATTGAAATGTTTTGAAAAACATTTGCAAAAGGAGTAGTAAAATTCACTCAGTGACATTGGCAATAATGCTACAACAACTTCATGTATGATTTGTCAACAGCTAACGTGATTTCTTTAAATTTAATTAAATTCACAAAGGAGAAAATATTTTTTGATATAGTCGAACAAGTTTATAACGAACAATAACTTTTTACCTTTTTTCATTAGGAACTTCTTTTTATAGCGAACTAGTTTTTGTGATCCACACAAAGAACTTTGACTTACATTTAAACGTTTATAACGAACTATAAATAGCGAACTATAACGAACTTTAAATAAGTTACATTTATACTATATGTATTCAGTATATTCTTTTCTGGTTTGACTTGAATAAATAAATTAAAAACATGTTTACTCTCATTATTTTGTACGTACATAAAATTTTCCTAGTACGTCTATACCGAGCTATGTCTATAAATAACTAAATTGTCCGGTCCTATCGTGTTCGTGAAAATGATTTTCCATCAAAATTTTAATTGAATCAGGACCAAAAATACCCAAATTTGGGTGTGTTCCTGTTTTTACAGAACCCGCATACAAATTTGTAGTCTCGTTTGTAATATTAAAAATTCCCGCCATTATTGAATAGTATCTTCATAGAGATCACCTTTATAATTATGCTATTTTTTATTTTTAAGCTATATGTCTGCCTGTGCATGATGTCGTGTCCAGAGCGTCTATTTCATTTCTAGTATTTTTATTTAGCTCTTCCGTCTACGTACGGTAAACGCTAAAGCTTCGTAAAATCCACATATCTCTCTTTGTCCCATAAACGGCACATAACAAGAAGATCTACTCACTGCAGTTGTAATGGCATTGGGGAGGCCAATAAAATTATTCCATATCATAAGTGCTCACACCGAGAATGATATAAAAATTCTTAGCTTGCACTTAACTGTCCATAAAAAACAAGTGCAATTTTGCAGCAAATGCCCAACTAACGGAACGGAACACAGTGTCGCGATGGCGATAAACATCGGGTAACTTCAAATAATTAATGGATACCCATAAGTTGCATAGCATTATACTTTTCAACCCAGAAGCTTGTCTGAGAAATGTCCATGTTAATTGCTTCGTAATTATTGTGGGATCCATTCTAAAATAAATGTATTCGACTAGAAGAAGCTTAACCCTTTGAGCCCCGAATTTTTTTCCGTAACCATAGAACAAGTTTCTGTTCACAGATTTAATGCAACTACCATCGATAGGATATGGACACAATTTGTCATCGCTACATCCTTGCATTCGGGAGATACAATACATTCTTTCTAAAAAATAAAAGCCTAATATCAAGAAAACCATGCAAAATCGAAAAAAAAATCATTTTAAATTATTCTCTATATTCTGTTTTACAAGAATCAAAAATAATTCTGATGACAGAATGCGTACATTTCGAATACGGAGCGATTTAAATAATGTGGACTGTATACACAAATTTGTACTGTACCCTATTCTCTATATTAAAAAGATCATAACTTCACCAAAAATTTGTTTTTTTTTAGATTCCAAATCCAAATAATGCATATCTACTAGCTGTATAATAAATATAAGCTCTAAAACATTTTGTTGCCTGTGGGCAACAGTGGGCCATAAAGGGTTACTATTTGAAGAAGCTAATAAAATTTCAATCGTGATAACAATTTCTTCTGCAACTTGTATCCTATTGGGTTAAACCCCTTTATTAAAAATATTCAGAATTAAATATTTTTATGTAGATAATTTTTAACAATTTTAACATCTTAGAATAAAAAAAATCTCGTTTACAGTTATATTTCCAAATAACGTAACTCTGCTAAAATCATATCTCAATATAATGTATTAAACGACGGGAAATGGAAGTAATATGGCGTAAAAATTGTAATTTTGAACTTTAAAAACAAAACTACATATTCTTGACTTATTCAATTCGGATCCATTTTTGTTCACTGTTTGAAGATAGCAGCGACACTGTGCGTCATCGTCATCATCAGTCCAAATGAATAGTTGGCAGTTATTAGAGATGCTGATGATGTTGGCACAATGAGTATTCTCCAAATTACGTTGCTACTGTTGGCAGTTAGTTTATGGTTCCTAGTTTAAGAGCTCATTTTATGACCACCCACATTTTGAAATTGCAATTGTCGTTAGGTGCTAGTGCAGCAGCAGCATATTGGGAATACTAAAGTGCGCTGACGTGTTTTCAATTTACGAACGCACATCAATTCATAATGCAGCCATATTAAAATGGTACAAGTATGTAACTATAACTTACATTTATTTTCCTCTTGTGTTTAAGGAGTATATGCAAGTTGAGACACGACAAATAAGAAAATTAAGAAATGTATATGCACTGCTAGGGTTAGAAGATGTTGAATACCATAGCTTTTTGTGGAAGTATTTTTTAAATATTGTGAATTGTTTTAAGATTTAAGATATGATTCCCAAAAATGTACGATCAGAGGTTTTTAAGTGTTGAATAAATCAAACACAATTAGTTATTTAACAATTTATCATTAATACTTTTCTGTAGTATTTTGAGAGTACTATGAGTAGAAAAAATTGATAGTCTCCGGTTTTTTATCTTTTGAGATACATAAAATCCACAAAAGAACGGACATGAGGAAAAATTACCAATGTTGTCTTTCTTTGTAGTTTTTGCCGTAACTTCAAAAGTCTAAGTACAATTAAAGAGAACAATTCTTCGACTTTGGTTTGCCTTTTCCCGGAAATATAACCAGTAAGGTTATATAAGTATAATCAGAGTATATTTAAAAGACCAATAAAATGAAATTGGATCAATAAGAATGTTATTCTGCAACCGATACTAAATTTTTCATTTGGTCAGATATAGAATCTATATCTAAATCTGAACCGATTTCGGGGAACTTAACACACATCATTCTAGACGTAATTCATTACGCTATGCCAAATTTCGTGCATATCGAAAGATATATAGGGACTTTGGTTGACCATTTACATTAAATCGGACGAAAATATATGGGAGCTATATCTAAATCTAAACCGATTTTCAGGAAACTTAACACACATCATTCTAGACCTAATTTGCACGCCAAATTTCGTGCAAATCGAGAGATATATAGGGACTTTGGTGCACCATTTACATTAAATCGGATGAAAATATATATTGGAGCTATATCTAAATCTGAAACGATTTTTCCCAATTTCATTAGGGTTCGTCCTTGGGCCAAACAAATGAGCTGTGCCAAATTTCATCCAATTCGGATCATAAATGCGACCTATACTTGATTCACAAAAATACATGGACGGGCAGACGGACGGACATGCGTAAATGGACTCAAAAGGAACCATGTGTCTATCTCGTTTCCTTTTGCCTGTTACAAACATATGCACAAAGACATAATACCCTGTACCACAGTTTGGTGAAGGGTATAAAAAGGGGGTTATATAGGGACTACCCCAAAAGGGGGTGAATATCGAACATTTTTTGTAGGAAAATTTGTTACCATATACGACTACAAAATACCAAATTTCAGCGAATTCGGTTGAAAACCGTGCTCAAGAACCTCAAAATAGCGAAAATTGGAGGTAACCTTATATGGGGGCTACCAGAAAAATTGGACCTATATTTATAATTTTTAGTGGAGATATTTGGCACACAATAAGAACCAAATGTACCAAAAATTTACCTATATGTATAATTTTCTTGTGGAGAAATTGGGTACCCAATAGTAACTGCATGTACCAAATTTCAGCGAATTCGGAGGAAAAAAGCGCTCAAGAACCACAAAAAACGTAAAATTGGGGGGTACCCTTATATGGGAGCTATGACTAAACGTGGACCGATATATCTCATCTTCGAACTTGACCTGCCTGCAGACAAAAGACGACTCTGTGCAAAATTTTGTCGATCTATCTCAACTCGTTTAGACGCTAGATTGACTTTGGTTGACCATTTACATTAAATCGGACGAAAATATATATGGGAGCTATATCTAAATCTGAACCGATTTTCAGGAAACTTAACACACATCTTTCTAGACCTAATTCATTACGATGTGCCAAATTTCGTGCAAATCAAGAGATATATAGGGACTTTGGTGCACCATTTACATTAAATCGGATGAAAATATATATGGGAGCTATATCTAAATCTGAACCGATTTTCCCCAATTTCAATACGGTTCGTCCTTGGGCCAAATAAGTGACCTATGCCAAATTTCTAGATTGACTTTGGTTGACCATTTACATTAAATCGGACGAAAATATATATGGGACCTACATCTAAATCTGAACCGATTTTCAGGAAACTTAACACACATCTTTCTAGACCTAATTCATTACGATGTGCCAAATTTCGTGCAAATCTAGAGATATATAGGGACTTTGGTGCACCATTTGCATTAAATCGCATGAAAATATATATGGGAGCTATATCTGAATCTGAACCGATTTTTCCCAATTTCAATACGGTTCGTCCTTGGGCCAAATAAGTGACCTATGCCAAATTTCATCCAAATCGGACCATAAATGCGACCTGTAGTTTGTTCACAAAAATACATGGACGGACGGACGGACATGCGTAAATTGACTCAGAAAGTAATTCTATGCATATTGTAAAAAGGAACCATGTGTCTATCTCGTTTCCTTTTGCCTGTTACAAACATATGCACGAAGACATAATACCCTGTACCACAGTGTGGTGAAGGGTATAAAATTGATTTGTCGAAAATTGATAAATTTAGTAAGGGACTGATGAGAATTTTTGATATTGATTTGTCAAATTTTGGGGACCTTCTAAATATTTAAATGGCTACTTCTTTATCATTTATTTTCTTCTAAAAATATGAAATTCTATTCAATATGTAGTGAGTTTAAAACTTTGTTTTACCTCTAACATAAATTGTCTGCTTCTCTTTTTTAGTACCGAAGATAAATACGCAGTACATAAACATTTAACAGGGTTCCTTTTGTGAATCGTAGATAAACATTTAAACTTATTTAAAACACCATCTACATGACAACAGTTTGAGTTAAGGATTAAAGACAGTGATTAACATAAAAGTCACTTGACTGATAGACAACATTAAAACTTTTCGACTTTTAGTTAATTTAATTTTCGTGTAATCGCAACAATTCCTTAAGGCCGTCTTAGATAATACAATGAAGGGGTCACAAATGCTTAAATAAAGCCAGGGCAGAAAACGCAACCAACCATCAGATACGTACGTAGAAGATCCCCACACATACACACACAAGAGCATGGCTTCGGCACAGAATGAACAGATAAATGGGAAATTGAGAAAAAGAAGAAAAATGTTTTTAACTTTTAACCTTTCTGCAAACCCATACGAACTTACCACGGCATGTGACTTTCTCAATGAAGAAACAAAGGATTATGAATGTTGCTTTTATGTTTTACTTTCATCACATAAATAACGACGAACTGTATTGAGTTAATTCTGTTGTTGTTCCTAAGATTTGACGTCTTTCACTTGTGACAGTAATGAAGTTTGTGATGATAGTTGATGTGATTAAATCAAAATTACTCCACCTCATCTAGTCAAAATAAACTTAAAAGTATCGCATCAAGAAGTCAAAGGGTTACTAAGGGGCTATTTCGTTTTATGTTGCCACACACACATATACACCCTCCCTTACATATGGATCTATGAAGGACATACACATATATTTGGTTTAAATTCACGTTGTAAAGCTGGGATGCTTCCGCAATGCCGTCAGTCACAGTATTAAGTAGAAAGTTTTACTTTAAAAGGAAATAAAGACATACAAACATAGGAGATATAGTATATATTAAAAGCATTCGCATCTGCTATTTTTCCAACAAGTTAAGACGTTCACCATGAGTTGGACATTCCAAATACCTGAAATCTTCTCCTAGAAGAGAAAATGAAATACCAAAATACGCGACGGTTGAAAAAGATGTCAGAAATCTACAAAATACGGAATTGTGGAGTACCGTTAAAGGGGTTTATACCAAAACGGGGGTCATTTAGATAATTTTTGGTAATGAGATTTGACAATGAACATCCAAGATATAAAATTTTAACCAGTTTGTTTCAAAACAAGCCCACTCTGCCCAAAATACCGAAATTTGGGAGATACTGTTATAGCTACTAGAGTAGAGGTACTTTGAAATTGACCAATATTGATGATAGTTTTTGGTTGGAAGATATTCTATCCAAGAGGAATCAAAAATACAAAAGCCAATTCGACTGAAAAACGTGTCCAAAAAATTAAAAATACCAAATAATTGCCGGTACCATTATATGGGGGGCTACGCCGAAACTTAGGCCAACATTACAGCGAATATATTAAACCGATATATCCCATTTGCAATACCAATAATCTTAGAAGTACTAAGGATGTGCTCTCTATCGTGATTTCATACGACGGACATGGCTTCATTTATTTTAGGACTCTGCGATGTTTATTTCGGGGTGTTGCAAACGGAATGATGAATTTACTTTATGTTATTCAAAACATAACATTTACTAAAAGTATTCTAAAATCATTTACTAGATGAAGTCTTAAGTACTCTCAGCACGTTTTTGGTAAATATAAAGGTGATTTTTAAGAGATATAACAAAGATTTTCAAAAACATGCACAAAATCTTTGTTTGAATCGATACTAAGGTCAATATAATATTATGTTCAAAGATTAATTTTCATGCAAATGTTTACCGCGATTGTGCCTCAAAGGGTCCATACGCTAAGTTGGATACCCTCGCACAATAGCGCTAACCATTCAAAGTTACGTTACAATTCGCAGCATCAATTTAGATGTACTGCATTGTCGAACCAATAACGTTTCTACTTTCGACCGTATCTAATATTTGACTGTGCCAACAACTTCGTGCAAGTGTATGAATAGATTTTCATTTAAATAAATGTTGTCTTCCAACGTATGTAAAGTTTTTGCGGTTTCTGTTTTGTGGTTCAAGTTTTCATGTTTATGGTTTAAGTAGTTTATCACAATTTATTGCATATCTCTTTACACAGGCACACGCATATCAACATGGACGGCCGTTGTTTGTGTATGTGTGTATGTATGTGTACATTGTATGTTGTATGTGTGTCCACATTCGAGGGATTCTATGTGCGTCAGACATATGTGTGTATGCATGCAAATATGAACATTTAATAATTTTACAATATCCCCACACAAAAAAGATTATTTCACTTTTTACGATGCCAGTCGAAGCGAAAAAAGTACAAAATAAGTTAGCAAGAGATTTATTTAAAACCAAAACCGCCATATCACAGCATCAACAGAAGCAAACCGCACACATTCTCAGCATGAAAGTCCTTTTCATAATCGAACTCAAGTTGACTTTATTCGTTCTTTGTTTTTTTTTTCATTTTGATCTAGGTTTCTTTTCACACAAAGCATTCGCATAAATTTTACGGGGCACCATATTGGGTGTACGACGTCTGGCTGTTCAAGGAATTTGGCGGTGTGTGTATGTGGAATTTCTTCCTTCCCATTGAAAACCCGCATAACATTACACACTTGCTTACATGAAGCCATAAACACCAACAGCGCAATGCATTTCCGCTCAATTAAACAGAATTAGTTGAAGCATAATAAAATATATTATGCGCTCGTTGTCGTAGCAACATCAACGACTGGTTATGATTTTAATATGCGTATTATAAACGCAATAAAAGAGCAATTTCAAAATAACAAAATTATAGTAATACAACACTTTGGTTTTGCAACACCATGGAAGAGACCACGTCAACCACCTCAATAAATGGGGAATACGATAAATCATCCCAATATGTTAGATCTTTCTAAACTTCGACCCTTTGTGGTGCGAATTTTTAGCCGTGCCAATAGAACTATTTTCTGTACACAGATTTAATGTAACTATCCTAAATAGGATATGAGCAAAATTTGACGTCGCTACATTCTTGCATTCGAGATTTATTTAATTGTATCTGATCAAATTTCGAATATTTATGTTAAGCCAGTCCGCTCAGAGACTATCGATCGTATAATTGATTTTTAGAATAACATTTGAAATCCAGCTTCAAAATGTCGGCATCAGTTAAAGGTAGATACTAATTACAAGGATTGTAATTTAAAAGGCTTGTACTTTTACTTTGTCATGAAAATTGTGAAATGTGTGGCTCTGTCACAAACCAACAGAAAACATAACAAGTAAAAAAGCGTAAAGTTCGGCCGGGCCGAACTTTGGATACCCTCCACCATAGAAATACTAAAAAATGTTTGAAATGAAAACATAGGGGCATAAATATAACGACAATTCTTCCAATCGATTGTTGTAAACCAAATAGAAAATTCAGCAATTTCAATGGGGTTTTCCTAAAATCCCAAACCCTTAAATGTTGACATATATTATTAATACATGGTACGGTGAAACATGTGTATAAAATCCTGAAAATACTCCAATTTAGAGGTCAATATTATATATGAGGCATACTAAAGCGGGGCCAATACTCACACACATTGTGTAGGAATTAGCGAATACTTGGTGTTTTCATTATATAATTAAGGGCTGATATAGCTCAAGTTCCAAGCTAATATTTTAGTTTTGAATCCCAAGACCGTGCATCGCACTAAATATTAAATAGGTAGGATGTTTTATATAGGACCTGGGCCTAAATGCTAATTCTCAAACCTCACTTTCTACTTTTTATGTACTTGTCCTCCGATAGAAAAATGATTACAAAAATATGGCTAAATTGACTAAATCGTTTTAGAATTCCATACTATGTGGGGTATAAACTTAAAATTTCGTCTACCGAATATCCCCCCTACTATGGGGGAATACAGCTATATGGGATAACCCCAACACCCGGAAAAAATCAGCTAACTATTTTAAAATACAACTACAAAGTACCAAATTTCAGCGAAGTCGGTTGAAAAACGGGCTCAAGAACCCCTAAATACCGAAAATTGGGGGTACCCTTATATGAGGGCTACCCGAAAAAATGGTCCTATACTTATAATTTTTTGTGGAGAGATTTGATACCCTTTATAATCAAAAATAGCGCATCTAACGGCCACCCATAATTTACAATATGTTGAAGATCTTAGCTTATATATATCCGATCGATATTAGATATGCTGTTGTGTACCAGAAACTTTTTTTTGATCAACAGAGGCGTTTATCTCTGTTCAATCTGTTGTGACTGATATATTTTTTGATAAAATATATTCTGTACTACTCGAACAATCGATTTGATACAATAAATGCCAATATTAATCGATATTTCCTGACATACTGCAAACATTTTCCGGCATTCTTCAAAAAAGACTTTCGAAATCGAATCGTTCCTTTCTATTAATTTTAATTGTTTGAGTTTTTATTTCAAATATTTACTTATCGGAGCTTAGTTTACCTCAATTAATAAATGAAAGGAGTATTGAACATATTTAAAACAAAAAAACAGTAAGGAAAGTAGTAAAGTCGGACGGAGCCGACTATATGATACCCTTCACCACTTTGGGGATATCCAGCAGATGGAATCCTAACAGACGTCGCATTTTTAAAGGACCATTAACATGAAATTAAACATGTCATTCTGCAACCTATAATAAATGTTGGTCACATATAGAGTTGCTTGTTACAATGGGACAAAATTATATAAATAAACTTAAAGCAAAATATCGAAATCAATACTGATTTTCACGAAATTTAACACACATAGTTCTAGACATATTTCAGTATGCTGTGCCAATTTTCGTGCAAATCGAAAGAAATATAGGGACTTTGGTGCACTATTTACCTAAAATCGAACGAAAATATATATGGAAGCTATATCTAAATCTGAACCGATTTTCACGAAATTTAAAACACATCGTTCTAGGCTTAATTCAGTACGCAGTGCCAAATTTCGTGCAATTCGAAGGATATATAGGGACTTTGGTGCACTATTTACCTAAAATCGGACGAAAATATATATGGGAAATTACAAAAATCTTTTAAATTCCTTGAAGTTGAGGTTTGCAAGGTTATAACTCGCGAAATATGAACATATTGCATATAATTTAAATTCAATTCTATAAAATGAAGTGTTCTTGTCAAAATCTTGAAATATTGGTAATAAATAATAAGTTGCGTGGAAGCTGTGATGGTGGTAATGTAAAAAAATGGGTGAAAATGTTTTGAAGCCAACGAGTTTTTTTGTGTTCGTTCCCGATTTGTGGCTAAACTACACAACGCACACACATGTGATCAGTGACTAAGTTGCAGAATACCCCATGGACAATATGGTTCTAATGTATGATTTTTCGATATAATCACTGCATCCACCCAAAATGGATGCTGACATTTTGAAGCCGGATTTTCGGTGTTTTTTGAATTTTTCTTATAATTAGGATGCGCATCCAGATAATAGAATAAACTAATTATAGGATCGTAGAACTTGTGATTCTGCTTCGTTTAGTGTATATCTCATGAATGTGCTCACTGTAGCTTCTTTGCAATTGGGTTCCAAAGACGAAAATTTGGTGCGTAAATTTTTATAAAAAACATATTTGTTGAGTCTTAAATTAAGAAAGTCCATTCAAATTCCGTGGAACCCCGCGTGATTTTAGTTTTTTTACGTGGCGGATCTAATGAGCCCATCCATGTTGAATTCCGTCCAATAAAACGGCGGATATAGGTACCTTGAATGTGGGAAAAACTGCAAAAACTTATTTTGACAAATTCGCGTAAATAATCGCGGTTTTCTTCGAATTAATTTTACATTCATTTATGCTTGTATTGTCAAATTCGCGAATCTGTGTGGAAATAGGTCAAAAATACATCGATACGCGAATAATATGCATATTTTATCCAAAATTGATTGTGGAGGCACATCCGCGGTTCTTAACCGATCCTTTTAAAATAGGTGACCTTTTGCGTATTTTCATAGGAGATTACTAAAATCGGATGCGCATAAAAATCGTATGCACGTTGCGTGATTTTTAGCCATTTTTAGGGTTTTTGCATAGTAAAGTGCATCGAGTGGCACACTTTGACCGCTAAATTAAACATCGAAAAA
The DNA here is from genome assembly GCF_032173495.1 of Musca vetustissima. Taxonomy (NCBI): domain Eukaryota; kingdom Metazoa; phylum Arthropoda; class Insecta; order Diptera; family Muscidae; genus Musca; species Musca vetustissima. The sequence goes on from NW_026875134.1 coordinate 15,809, forward strand.
TTAATAATTATTGAAAGACATTGATTCGGTTTATACGAAAATCGCATGCGCATCAACTGATTTCAACTAATTCGCGAATTGCAAGCTTTTCAATATTGATAATTTTTATGTATTGTAAGTGCAATATATTTAGCCATTAATGACGTCGAAACTCTTATCAGATGAATCTGCCGATATTTAACAATCATCTAAAAGAATTTGCAAAAGAAAGCGTCGTATATTTTAGAAGATTAAGGCAAAACCGTGTCCTCTTAAACATACTAAAAAATCGAAAATTCCAAAAAACATTTGTTTTAATTCAAAAATTAATTTATTTTATTTTCCGATATCTTCATGTTTCTATTTGTTTTTCGCGACTATTAAACCGTATTTCAGTGTGATTTGACTAGTATGCAAAGATAACAATGGTGTTTAAGCATTTGTGAAGAAATTCGCGAATTACAACGAATAGGAATTCATTTAATTTATATTTGAAATACAAGATTTAAAACAGCTATAACTTTTGTGCGCAGCATCCGAATTTGTGAACGCGAACATATTTCGAATCAGCATATTTTTCTTAACCTATGTACCAAAAATCAGGAATGTGCTCGCAAAAAAATTTTTCAAATTTTTTTTAATGGAATTTTAAAAGAATTTTGTAATTTCCCATATGGGATCTATATCTAAATCTGAACCGATTTTTCCTTGGGCCAAATAAGTGAACTGTGCCAAATTTCATCCAAATCGGATCACAAATGCGACCTGTACTTTGTTAACAAAAATACATGGACGGACAGACGGACATGCATAAATCTACTTAAAAAGTGATTCTATGCATATTCTCAAAAGGAACCATGTTACAAACATATGCACAAAGACATAAAACCCTGTACCACAGTGTGGTGAAGGGTATAAAAAATCTGTAAAGTAAAAAATCACACAATGTTTAAATTATGTGAGCACTTCAAAGTCGATGTTTTTCATAAAAACCCTAATTTATGGAAAATTGCATGAAATAATTTTCTATTTTCACACTATATCTCTTAAGTGCAGTATATCTAAGAGTTTTGAAATATATATTTTTAAATACTTCGATTGATTCACGCTATTCTGTATACAGCACTGTTCAAAATTTAATCTTAAGCTGACACCCGTAAGCTATATATGCAGTTGCACCAATTAAAAAACGCAATAACGTCGTTCTAGTCTCAATTTGATACGTAGTGAAAAATTTCGTGTCAATCGGACAAACATTAGGAGTTTGGTGCACCATTTACCTAAAATCGCACGAATATATATATGTGGGAGCTATATCCAAATCTGAACCAACTTCAACGAAACTTGTCAGAGGTTAATTTATATTATTTTCCGATTTTTACAAAACTAAGCAGACATCATTCTAGGTCCAATCCAGTACGCTATGTCACATTTCGTGGAAATCGAAAGATATATAGGGACTTTGTTGCACTATTTACATTAAATTGGACAAAAATATATGTAGGTTTGGTTACCTTTGGTTCAAATTGAAACACTTTGTTTAATGTTTTAATAATTATTATTGTTTTTATTGTTTTTATTATAAAATTGGGTTCTTATTATTAAACAAAGTAATTATTAACAAAGTTCGCAAACTAAAAATTGGATAATTAACTTCACTTCGTATTCTTATTAAAACTTCAAATTACTTCTAATCTTCTTGACTTCAAATTAGCGACTGTGTCAGTTCTTCTATCTGTCGGTGTCACTTCAACTTTTGGAAATCGTTGTATCTATGTTGGGTAGAGTTTTGTAAATCATTTTCTTATGTTTATTAATTCTTGTGTAATCGGCTATGTTCAATAGTACGTCAAATTAGTGCAGTTGGTATTGCAATTATAAGAGCGGTTGCGTAACCCGTTACTACATATATATTGGAGCTATATCTAAATCCAAACCGAATTTCACGAAACTTAATATACATCATTCTAGGCTGTAATCAGTACGCTTTGCCAAATTTCGTGGAAATCAAAGGATATATATGGACTTTGGTGCACCATTTACATTAAATCGGACGAAAATATATATGGGAGCCATATCTAAATCGGAACCATTTTTCTCAATTTCAATAGGGTTCATCCTTGGACCAAATATATGAGTGGTGCCAATTTTCATCCAAATCGGATCATAAATGCGACCTGTACTTTGTTTACAATTTATCATGGACAGACAGAGAGTCGGACATACATAAATGGACTCAGAAAGCGATTCTATGCATATTCTCAAAAGGAACCACGTATCTATCTCGTATCCATTTGCCTGTTACAAACTTACGCACAAAGACATAATACCCTGTACCACAGTGTGGTGAAGGTTATAAATATCTACCTAATCTAAACACCACGCTAAATCAAAATACAAAAAATTGCATAGAGGTTTGTAAATTACAAGATATTGAGAAATATTATGAGTTTTCGGTTCGAAGAAATAATGTTATCAGTTATTCTCATATTTTAGCGGTAAATTGACATATATAAAAATAGTCACTACTTGTGTACATGTGTATACCTTGCGGATTATAACAAAAACCTTCAAATAAATCGTGGGGCTCTATACATATTAAATAATATTAAACTAAAATTATATTGTGAAAATCACACAATTTTTGGCATAAATTGGGTACAGCCCCTCTTTGGCTCAAGTTTTTAAAGTTCTGTTTCCGTATCTGGGTATTTATGATCACACAGATAACGTAATTTAAAATCTCCCAAATAAAAATAACTACGTAGAATGTATATATGAAGAAACAATAATTGTTGTAATTTGAAATATGCTGAAGCTCTAAACGATTATTTCATATTTGTACAATACCAAATCTATAAACGCCCTGGGATTGCTTAATCCTAAGTATTTACGTATACAAAAAAAAGGAATGCAAAATAGTTTCGTCCCAAAGCAATCATCAAACGAAATAAATTTAAACTATCTGTGTTGGCATTGCTAACGAATCTGTTTCCGGTAACTTACTTGTTGTCCAAATATTTAAACAAATTCCAGCCACAACATTTCTAGCCATTTGTGCAACTCAGCTCTGCAAATGACTTAAATAGAGAGCATACATATTTGTTCAATAATAAATATGTACATCAAACATTCCAATATGTGGACATTTGCACACACGCACACATAAGTACAAAGGTGAGTGTCATACACACAAACACGCACACAATGCAGCATACTCACTAAGTATTTATGTCGGCACCTCTGGCTATAATTCATTGCCAAAACCATTAGGAAGAAGTTTGTTGGTCAACTACGGACGAAATATGTGCCAGTGAAAAGTTATTGCATTTTAAATACTCTTCAGGTTTTAAGGCGAAACATATTTAAATTTCGACAACTTTTGCTGTTCGGCAATGGAAACCTAGCGACGACATTTAGGGATGATGCACTACAAAAATACCCCAGCAATCTCTGGGCATGAGAAGATGTGCATGTGTGAGCACTCTTCTTGTGTATAAATCAGTCTGAAATGGGTTTCCACCCCAACGGTCTAGTCTGGTATGGACTTTCAAAGAATTATTAGCAACTAATATAAACTTTGACTTTGCAAAACGCCCCTTAACACTACTGAACCACATAAAATTGCAAATATTCGCAGCGAGCAGCCCCACCCATTCTACTCTTACCAAGTAGTAATGGCAACCACTACTGATTTATGTATGGGGCCACATCCGCATATTTCACATACACTACTAGCGAGTACTCACACTCCCTTGCCTCAACATTCATACACATGCCAATGGACAGAGGAGGTGCATTCATGGTGCTGGTTGGAAGCTCCAGTGTCACATAGTTTTGGCAGTTGTGAAAGTAGGAGTCTGGATTTGGATAACCCATGTGTGGTCCCCGGGACACTTGTGAGTTCACATAATTTTTCAATTTGCTGTCAGATGCAATTGCAAAACTTTTGTCTTTGGCTTGATTGGAAATGTTCGATGCAATTGAGTACGATTTGTTAGGTGTAGGTGCAGCTTTTTTCGAGTTGCCGTGTGAGTTAGAAGCTGGCTCTGCTGCTGGTGTCCAATTAGTTGCCAGAGTAATTTCGGTATTTTCTTTATGCAAATATCAATTAATATTGACATTTATTGTCTGTGTAAATCAATGGACAATCATAGTTGATGCAATCTCGACAAATGGACCAGAATGCATGCTCTTTTAACTAACGGTAAAGAAAGTTTTGTTTTTTTTTTTCATCTATTGCAAAGTGTTACATGTAACGTTCGCCGGCGAATGCTTTGCAAGAGTATCTAATTAAATTTTTAGAATTCTTTGTCACTATATTGTAGAAATAACTAAATTTTTTAAAATACCTGCAGAATTGTAGTTGTACTGCCTTTAATTTTATTAACGCGGCATGTAAGGATAGAGTTTTAAAGTGAATTTATTTATTATTTTATTTTTTGTTTTAATACTTTCATGTCAACTGCACTTGTATTTCTGTGTTAAGTTTCTGCTTTCGAAATTCACTTTTCATTTCCGGCATCCGGTTTCGTCAACTCCACGTATGCATAAGTTTTTTTTCTGTTTAAATTTATATAAAGTGAAAAAGATTTTGAGCACTTCAGAGTACATGACACCCAAACTCATTCCTCTTGGTTTGGTAGATGAAATGAACAACATAACAACAATAATGAACGAGGAAGAATGGAATGTAAAATATATATATATATATATGCTTCACCCATTAATAACTCGGGAATTGTTAAACTACATGAGAAAAATTGATTGGTTTTGGATTTAGTAATTGGTCGTTGCAAGCTTTTTATGACATTGACCTCCAAAGATTATTTTCGTGACCTCCAGTAAGGCAATTGGTAAAGTTGAACGGGACCGACTATATGATGCCCTTCACCACTTTGGAGGTATCCTACATCCTACCAATCGCATTTTTGAAGGACCATAGACATGAAATTGGAAGAACTTAAATATGAGATCATTATATATATATGTGAACCGGCTTAAATCTATCCATACAGCTGTCATTTAGCAATCTATGCTAAATTTTATTTCAATCGAACAGAATGTTGTCAATTGTAAAACGATATAAAATTACAAAAAAAAAAAATATATATTGTTTTGCTGTTGTTTTTTGTAATTAAAGAAAAGTCCTTATTGTTTATGGCGGGCATGATAGCTCCTCACTGGAACATCGGAATCCGAACATTTCAACGGTGTTAGAAAGAGTACATATCTGGCTCTCGTATAAACTAGGATTATTGACTTCGCTCAAAAAATAACCAAATGGCGGAACTTTGAAAAAATATTTTTGGAAAATAGCATATTTTTGACCACAAACTAAGCTAAAAAAGGGAGTTCTTCATCAATTGGCTTTAACCCAGTTCATACTCCCAGAGAAACGTGTCAAAATTTGGAACCGATTGGATTATTAGTTTTTGAGTTATCGTGTCCGCCATTCGTAAAATACTGTTTCGAGAAAAAGGTGTTTAAAGTTTGAGAATCACTCCTGCCGTCACTTGATGTTGATACAATAAATCGGCTAAATATTCTAGAGTTCTTGAGATTTTCACTTGAAATTTTGTAGGAACATACTTGAATTAGTGTAGATTTGAAAAACTAAATAAAATTTGTTGGCACCGAGAATGGGGCGTCCCCTTAAATGAAACTTGGCACACGCCATAGTATATGCTGCAGTACAGGGTACTGTGCAAAATTTTAACTCATTTGAACAGCCGTTGATTATTTGGTACATAATTCAAATGAAGCCATCGAAAATATATATTGAGTGCTATGTCTGCATCTACACCGATTTCATCAAAACGCAATAACGCTTTTCTAGGCTCAATTAGATACGTTGTGCAAAATTTCGTATAAATTGGACAAACATGAGAAGTTTGGTGCAACACTTACCTAAAATTGTCCGAATTTTTCGCACAGCTTCAGAGCAATATTCATCCATATGGAAAGTTTTGAGCGATCAAATTTCTAAAAAAACTATTTTTCGGTTATTTGTCTGATAAGGGTACTCGCGATCAATAAACTTTTTTACGTCCCTGATAAAATGTTTTCGAAAATATAGCGGATTTTATTGTATTTTCTGTGGATCATTACCGTTTCAATAAATGGTTTTAACGGATTATGAACGTTTGCGAAAACAGAACTTTAAAAAATTCAGTCTACATCGATGGTTCTTGATGGACGTATAGGTATAGATTGATGTTTTATTTTAGGGTGTTCACCAAAACAGGACGCGCTTAATGCGCATTTTACGAGTTTTTGGGCATTTCAATCCAACATGTACTACATCTTAGCCGTCAACTGAAATTTCGCAGAATATTCATGGATTGGGTGATAACTTTTAGTAGTTCCTGCAATTTGGAATGTATATTCCACAATATAGTTTTAATTTAAGATTATTGCATATTTATAGAACCGCTTCTGTTGATGACAAAGTGAAATAAGCACAGGACGTTTTCTCGTAATCCTGTCTGTACATGTCGCAACTATTGGTTGTTGAAGGTCCTTTGCTATTTGGGAACATGTAGTAAATAATTGTTTTTGACCATCTCATTGACAAATTATCAGCACGACGGCTTTTGTTTAGTGGACTTCTTCCTAGATGGGTCAACGAAATTGGGATTGTGGCTTTATACGTATTCACTATACGTGATATTGAACTTCTGGGGACATTATATTCTTCAGACATTTCGATATTTGGCTGTTTGTGACCGTATATTACATTTTTTAATAAAATATCTATTAAAATTACCTTTTAACACTCAAGAATACTTAAACTTTATGAAAAAATATTAACTATAATACCTATAATAACGGTATTTTTTAAATTCGTCAGAGTTGCATATGTTTTGACCCTGCTAATATCGAGTTATCAATAAATTTTACAACAAAATACCAAAAAATTCTGGGAAAATGTACAATTACAGTTTCAAATAAAGAGATTACTACGTATTTCCTCATAGTCAATTTCAGTTGCAAATGTTTTAACCACTACTGTCAATGTCAATTTCTCGGTGAAATTCAGATAAAATAGAAGAATAACTACATTTTTTCTGAAAATTCTTGTATAAAATTAAAAAATAAATAGTATGACATTTTTTCAAACCAAAAACAAATAATTTTCCTCGATATGGAAAATTACAAAATTCTTTTAAAATTCCATTAAAAAAATATTTGAAACATTTTTTGCGAGTACATTTATGATTTTTGGTACACAGGTTAAGAAAAATATGCTGATTAGAAATCTGTTCGCGTTCACAAATTCGGATGCTGCGCACAAAAGTTATAGCGGTTTTAAATCTCGTATTTCAAACATAAATTAAATGAATGTTTATTTGTTGTAATTCGCGAATTTCTTCACAAATGGATAAACACATTTGTTGTATTTGCATACTAGTCAAATCACATTGAAATACGGTTTAATTATCGCTAAAAACAAAAAGAAACATGAAGATATCTGAAAATAAAATAAATTATTTTTTTTAATTAAAACAAAACGTCTTTCGAATTTCCGATTTTTTAAGTATGGTTAAGGGAATACGATTTAGCCTTAATCTTCTAAAATATGCGACGCTTTCTTCTGCAAATTCTTTTAGATGATTGTTAAATATCAGTAGATTCATCTGATAAGAGTTTCGACTTTAAAATTGACTCAATATATTACACTTACAATACATCAAAATGATCAATATTAAAAAGCATGCAATTCGCGTATTCGTTAAAATCAGCTGATGCGCATGCGATTTTCGTATAAACAGAATCAATCTCTTCCAATAATTATGCATTTTTCGATGTTTCATTTAGCGGCCAAAGTGTGCCGCACGATGCACTTTACTATGCAAAAACCTAAAAATTGCTAAAAATGACGCAACGTGCATACGATTTTTATGCGCATCAGATTTCAGTAATCTGCAATGAAAATACACAAAAGTACACCTATTTTAAAAGAATTGGTTAAGAACCGCGGATGTGCCTCCACAATCTCCACAATACTTATCTGAAACTTGGTATGTGGCTTAAGCTATTACAAATATACTGAGGTGCAAAATATTTTTTGGAAATTAGTACTAAAAGGTACTAAAACTATATTACACCGGAACGGTTGGAAGTAGAGCTCTGAAATTTGGTAAGGTAAGAAAGGTAAGGGAAGGGGTATGTGTAGAAACATTTTGGAAATTAGTACTAAAGGTACTAAAAAGTACTAAACAATGTATTTGAATGGAACCGGTAGAGATACATATCTGAAACTTGGTATGTACTTTAAGCTATTACAAATATAATGATATGTAAAATATTTTTTGAAAATTAGTACTAAAATGTACTAAAACTGTATTACACCGCAACGGTTGGAAGTAGAACTCTAAAATTTGGTATACAGCTTTGTCAATGATAAGCGAATCAGAATGTGTGAACACATTTTGGAAGTTAGTACTAAAGGTACTAAAAAGTACTAAATATTTTATTACGATGGAACAGGTAGGGATAAATATCTGAAATTTGGTATGTAACTTAAGCTATTACAAATAGAATAATGGGAAAACGTAGTTTTTGGAAATTATTACTAAAATGTTGAAAAAAGTATAGATAGTATATTACAATATAACCGACAGAGATAGAAATGTGAAACTGCGCATATTGCTTTAACTATTACAAATAGAATATTATGCTTAACATTTTTTTGGAAAGTAGTACTAAAGTGGTTATAAAAAGTACTAAATAATAAAATACAATGGAACTGGTGGAAATAGAAATCGGAAACTCAGTATGTAGCTTACTCTATTACAAATAGAATGATATGCATATTTCTTTCTTTAAATTATTACTAAATACTGTAGTATAATGGAACCGGAAGAAATAAAAATCTGAAACACGGTACGTATATCTATTACAAATACTTGCTAAAAAATAACATATTTTTGAAATCTATATGGGAAATTACAAAATTCTTTTAATATTCCATAAAAAAATTCATGATTTTTGGTACATAGGTTAACAAAAATATGCTGATTCGAAATATGTTCGCGTTCACAAATTCGGATGCTGCGCACAAAAGTTATAGCGATTTTAAATCTTGTATTTCAAATATAAATTAAATTAATTCCTATTTGTTGTAATTCGCGAATTTCGTCACAAATGGTAAAACACATTTGTTTTCTTTGCAGTACTAGTCAAATCACATTGAAATTTGGTTAAATTGTCGTGAAAAACAAATTGAAGCATGAAGCCATCTGAAAATAAAATAAATTAATTTTTTAATTAATCGAAATGTTTTTTTGAATTTTCGATTTTTTAGTATGGTTAAGGGAATACGGTTTTGCCTTAATCTTCTAAAATATGCGACGCTTTTTTCTTCAAATTCTTTTAGATGATTGTTAAATATTGGTATATTCGTCTGATAACAGTATCGACTGACTAAATATATTACAGTTACAATACAAAAAAATTATCAATATTGCAATTCGCGTATTGGTTGAAATCAGTTGATGCGCATGCGGTTTTCGTATAAACCGACTCAATACAAAAAGTTACAATACAAAAAAATTATCAATATTTAAAGGCATGCAATTCGCATATTGGCTGAAATCAGTTGATGCGCATGGGGTTTTCGTATAAACCGGCTCAATGTATTTTAATAATTATGAATTTTACGATTTTTAATTTAGCGGTCAAAGTGTGCCGCTCGATGCACTTTACTATGCAAAAACCCTAAAAATGGCTAAAAATCACGCAACGTGCATACGATTTTTATGCGCATCCTATTTCAGTAATCTCCTATGAAAATACACAAAAGGACACCTATTTTAAAAGGATAGGTTAAGAACCGCGGATGTGCCTCCACAATCGATTTTGGATAAAATACGCATAAATTTCGCGAATCGATATATTTTTGACCTATTTTCACACAGATTCGCGAATATGATAAGACAGGAATGAATGTATGTGAAATCAATTCGAAGAAAAACGCGATTATATACGCGAATTTGTCAAAATAAGTTTTTGCAGTTTTTCCCACATTCAAGGTACCTATATCCGCCGTTTTATTGGGAACTGAACACGGATGGGCTCATTAGATCCGGCACGTAAAAAAAAACTAAAATCACGCGGGGTTCCACGGAATTTGAATGGACTTTCTTAATTTTAGACTCAAAAATATGTTTTTTATAAAAATTTACGCACCAAATTTCGTCTTTGGAACCCAATTGCAGAGAAGCTACGGTGAGCACATTCATGAGATATACACTAAAGGACGCAAAATCACGAGTTCTATAATCCTATAATCAGTTTAATCCATTTTCTGGATGCGCATCCTAATTATAAGAAAAATTCAAAAAACACCGAAAATCCGGCTTCAAAATGTCAGCATCCTTTTTGGGTGGAAGCAGTGATTATATCGAAAAATTATACATTAGAACCATATTGTCCATGGGGTATTCTGCAACTTAGTCACTGATCACATATGCGTGCGTTGTGTAGTTTAGCCGCAAATCAGGAACGAACACAAAAAAACTCGTTGGCTTCAACACATTTTCACCCATTTTTTACATTACCACCATCACAGCTTCCACCAAACTTATTATTTATTACCAATATTTTAAGATTTTGACAAGAACACTTCATTTTATAGAAATGAATTTAAATTAATTAAATGAATTAAAATTAAACCTTGCAAACCTGAGCTACAAGGAATTTAAAAGATTTTTGTAATTTCTCATATGTAAATTTAAAGTACAAAAAGTGTAATACTGAAATTCGGTATGTAGCTTTGTATATTTTAAAAAGTGGAATACGCCAAAACTTTGTAAATTGTACTTAACGGTACTAATAAGTATTAAATATTGTGTACGGTAGAACCGATAAATATAGGAACCTGTTATAAAATACTTATCTGGAACTATGACAATAAACCTTTATGCATAAATAATTTCCAGAAAAAAGTTCTAAAATGTACAACATATTGTATACTGAGGTACGGGTGGATATAGAAATTGGTACAAGGTTTTTTATGAAAAGCAATGCTTTTCACAATGTTGTTTGACATTTGTACTTAAAGTACTAAATATTGTATAAGACATAATGAGTAGAGTTAGACTCCTGAAATTGTGTATGTATATTTAGATATAACAAATTCAAAAATATATATTTCTTTTTTTTTTTTTGAAAAATTGTGCTTGAAATAAATAAATAGGAAATAAAGACAGATATCCAAATTTTAGTATTTATCTTTGACTATGGCAAATAAAGTGTTTTATGAAAATATTATTTGAAAAATTTTAATAACAATTTCTGACTGTTACATGAAATATAGTTTCCAATCCCACATCGATCTATACTACTTATGTGAATTTTAATTATTTTCCCCATATTTCGCAAAATTGTGTAACTTTATCAGGAAGGAAACCATATATCAAAGCTTTTAGTCAATATAATTAAAAGCGTAATTTTTTTCCTATATCGAAAATTATCAATTGAAATTGTTACCTATATATGCACCAAATTAACATTAACGTTATTTGCAATTTCTAAAAATTGATTACTTAAATTAGAATTTAAATAATGATCGGTTAATACTTAGGGAATAAAATGGACCAAAAAGTTGTTTGGTCCTTCTGGAGGCCACAATTTTGAGACGAACATCAAAGAGAGGGTATGCCTGAATAAGAATGACTATTTTGATGAAGATCGTTCAATAGCGGGTTGAATGGACCCAGACATTTGTGTCAATAATGACAAAGAGGAGTGGTGGTTGTAGGTGCTTGAATGGTGTGTCTACGTATTTTGATTAGGTTAGTATTACCATTACCACACTAGAGAGCGGACATGTAGCTCTGGTGGCTATGAAATTTTACATGATATTCCGGCAATGTCAACAGATGATATTTAGGGGATGAAATGGATCAAAACTTTGTTTCTGTATAGTTTCCTAGTCGCTATTGAAGCCACTATTGTAAGCCGAACATCACAAGTTTTACACGGGAAAGGGTTTAGGGTCAAGTGAACCAAGACCTTGATGTGTGAAATGTCCAAAATGTTTACTCTGGGGAAACAGGATTTGGAAAATAAGGGGAATTGTTGACCTCTAATCAATTAAAAAAGTGCAAACATCGGGAAGTATCGCAAGGCCCAGAATATAGATCTGCAGAAAATTAAAGTCCGATGGTAGGTGTATCGTCCTACAATATTGCTCCGCTCACTGGTTATATATGGATTTATTTATTTCATACATTCCCTGCCGACTTTAACGTCAACGGTGCATCGCCAATAAAGCCCGTTCCTCGACACCTTATGTTAAAAATATTAGGTTGGGGAAAAAGAAATCCCTTATTTGTTCGGCAGATTGCTGTACCGATAGATTTCTCGTAAAGTATCGCTCAAACAATTTCAGATTTATGCTCGTTGGGAGGGTGACATTTCGCAGTTTGCTGTGATTTGTAGTTTTTTGTTTGGTTCAATCAGTTGTGAGTTCTACAGTTTTTCATTGACAAAGGTTAAAATGCAAGGCAAGCGGCTAAAATGTTGAATGGTGTTTATGGTTCCGATACTGTAACAGCCAATTATGTGCAATTTTGGTTTCGTACATTCCGTTCAGGAATTTTTGATGTTAAAGATGCAGCCGGAGAAATTATCGAAGGAGCTAATCGAAGGAATTATCGAAGGAGCTAATTAATCGACTGTATTAACCATTTACACAAATAATAATAACAATGGATTTCTTTTTCCCCATAATATTATGTTTATGTTAAGACCACCTAAATGTATATGTAATTTTTTGGCGGGACTTTCATATGGACCTATATTGATAATGCTTTGCAAGTATGATTTTCACTTCAGAAGAATCTGGCATGTTAAATTACAGATATATCGTTTGAAAAAAAATGACTATATCCAACTTCAATACCAAATTGTGGAAATTTCATTGACATGGCATATAATTATATTCTTTGTGGTTCATTGCAGAATATTTCTATACGATGTAAATAACACTAACAATCGAGACAGTAAATGAGGGATGAAACAAGAGCATGTGACGGTACAGTTATGTGGGGGCTATTCCATAACGTGGATCAATATAAAGGACTATCCTAAATATAACATGCTCTATTGTGGTATCATAAGACAATCAGAACAAAATAAACATTAAATTTTACTCTAAATGACAAATTCAATGTGCAAACCATTTAGAATAGGGTATATAAATCGCACATGTTTTATTTAGGCACATTGTTTTTTTTCTGATCGCACTCAAACGTCAAATCGGCACTAGTTTAATAGTATATAGCACTAAATATTCAGATTAACTGTATTTCCATATGCAGTTACTTGTTCTATCAGCATGTGTACGATTTTTTGTACTCTTTGAATTGATTTCAATTTATTTATACCGAGTTTTTTGTTTTTGTTTCGTATTTGCAGTGAATGTCGCCATCATTGTATTGCAGTTGGAGAGTTTCGTGTGTTTAGCAACGTGAAATGTACAATACCTGGTTAGTCATTGCATCAATTACAATTGTCGGATGCTTATGGAATTCGAAACTATCTGAGTCATCATCGAAATCATGCCCAACTGAGTGCATCTGCTTATCCCAGACACAAGTGAGTACCCAAACTGTCCAAAACTGCTTCGCTTTATGGTCAGCACAATTGTCACCATCAGCAACAGTCGCAGAACTACAATAGCAACGCAAAACCTAGTCCGGCTATGGCACTACGCCTATAGCGGGATTCTGCTGCAGTGTTTTTGAAATTAAAATTGAATGGACAACTTTTAGTTCCAAATTGGAGAACTGCAATGGCAGACACAAAAACGTCAACAAAATAACACTAATGACTGTAAGGTCAGCGAACGAACCCAAGGCGTGGAGACGTGGAGCGGGGCGAAGAGAAAGAAAATAGAAAAACAAATATTTGTTATTAGCGAAGAAAGTAACTGGCCGGGAAGTCAAGTGACGGAAACAGACAATGATATATAAGAAAACTTTTAACTTTGCAAAACAAAACAACACAAAACAAGAGACCAAAGCCGGAGTCGGAGCCAGAGCCAAAGGAATAATACCATTGTTTTGTACGCTGACGCTATTGGTTGGCATTACTGGGGAGAGTGTGGTGCCGAATTAGCGTACCCAGACAACACTCTATGCATAAAAATGTTAAATTCCATTATATTTGCAGCCAATGTCCTCAGGACGAGGACAATGGAATAAACTGTCGCTGCCGTTGCCTCATTTCAATGATGATTTCTGTTTTCTTGTGTCCCATGATTTTGGGGTTATGCTGGTAGCATTTGCATATTAAATAGGAATTGTAATAGAAATCACAGTCATGTACTGGCATGTTAAATGGTGCCGCTGATGTGAATTCTTTTAACAATAAAACCGTTAGCGGCATCAAATGATTAGAAAAGAAACGCATTCGTTAGGCCGTCATGGAAGCATTATTTTCTATGTTTTCTATACAATGTGCAATTGATTGGCTCTTTCGAAGACTTAAAAATAATAGTTTAGAAAGGAACTTTAAATCTGCAATTATATGACAAAAATCTCGAAAAATATAGAGAAAGTTTATTAATCGTAACTACCTTGTATAAATTTGTTCACCAAGGGGTATGGTAGGGAAGACTATAGTTTCGGTTTTCGCCACTGATCCCCATCAGTTCCCCTGTCTTTCTGGTAGGGATATTCTCCCCAGAAGCTACATTTTTACAAAAGAAATCTCTTTTTATTCAATGCGACATGTAACGTTGTGATATCTTTAGGTAACCATCATGGTTACATTAATTTTTATACACTTCACCACACTGTGGTACAGGCAAAATGAAACGAGATAGACACATGGTTTCTTTTGAGAAAATGCATAGAATCACTTTCTGAGTCGATTCATGCATGTCCGTCCTTCCGTCTGCAGATGTTAAATTGTAAACAAAGTACAGGTCGCATTTATGATTCGAATTGGATGAAAGGATGAACCCTATTGAAATTGGGAAAAAGGGGTCAGATTTAGATATAGCTCCCATATATATTTTCCTCCGATTTAAGGTAAATGGTGTACCAAAGTCCCTATATATCTTTTGATTTGCACGAAATTTGACGCAGCATAATGAATGAGGTCTTGAATGACGTGTGTTAAGTTTCGTGAAAATTGGTTCAGATTTAGATATTGCTCCCATATATATCTTCGTCCGATTTAAGGTAAATGGTGTACCAAAGTCCCTGGAAATTTTTTGATTTGCAAAAATTTTGGCCCAGCGTAATGAATTAAGTCTAAAATGATGTGGCGCAAAGTTTCGTGAGAATCAGTTCACATTTAGATATAGCTCTCACATATATTTTCATCCGATTTAGGGTAATTGGTGCACCAAAGACCCTATATATCTTTCTTTGCACGAAATTCTATAATAATGTGTGCTAATTTTCATGAAAATCGGTTGAGATTTAGATATAGCTCCCATATATAGTTTCACCCGATTTTAGGTAAATGGTGCACCAAAGTCCCTGGAAATCTTTTCATTTGCACGAATTTTGGCATAGCGTACTGAATTAAGTATAGAATGATGATTTCCCTGAAATCGGTTCAGATATAGATATATAAGAAAATCGTGATGTCTGTTAGGGTACATATGTAGAATATACCCAAAGTGGTGAATGGTATCATATAGTCGGCCCAGTCCGACTTTACTACTTTCCTTAATGATAAGTGTTTCCTTACTAAAAAAATCATGCAATACTGATTACCAGATCGTTTCCATAATAACAAAACAAATCTTTACCACTTTTATACTAAATTTCGTCACAATTGACCCTTTATTGAGATCTGTGTTTTTATAAATCTTTACAATGGACCAATCGGCAGGACCGACTATATGATACCCTTCACCACTTTGGGTATATCCAACAGATGGAATCCTAACAGACGTCGCATTTTTGAAGGACCATTAACATGAAATTAAACATGTCATTCTGCAACCTATGTTGCTCTTACAATGGGACAACATTATGTAATTTAAAGCAAAATATCGAAATCTAAACCGGGTTCGGTGAAACTTGTCACAGGTTAGGTTATACTGATATCAACTCTTGATAATTTGAGTTCATGGTACATCATTTACTTAAAATATGGAGAAAATATATATGGGAGATCTATCCAAATATGAACCAATTTTACCAAAACTTTCCACACCCTAGGTTATATTAACTTCAGTACGTTGTGCAAAATTTTTAAGCAAACGACCTAACTTTGGGTCTTTTACTTAAAATCGTACGAAACTATATAGGAGCTATATCTAAATCAGAACCAATTTCAACAAAACTTGCCACACGTTATGTTATAGTAACATCAGTACGTTGTGCAAAATTTTGTGCCAATCGGACCCACCTGGGGACTTCGGTGCAGCATTTATATCTAACTTCTAGGTTATACTAACTTCAGTACGTTGCACTATAGGTAATTTGGACAGTTTTAGGCCAAAAGTAATGTTTTAAACTTTGGAAAATAATATCATTTTGGATGGCAATAAAAAGGTAACATGTAAAAATTTATGATTCTGTAAGATTTTTTGCGTAAAAGTGTCTTAAAAGCGGTGGAAAGCGTAGCCAAACTCTACACTTTGAAAATAAACTTAAGTAAACAAAAGAAAAAAAATTTAAGGGAACCCCCCATTCTCGGGGTCAAAAATTTTTTGATTTAATTCGAATCTACACTAAGTCAAGAATGACCCTACAAAATTTCAAGTGAAAATCTCAAGAACTCTTGAAGATATAGCCGATTTATTGTGTCAGCATCAAGTGACGGCTAAAGGGCTTCTCAAACTTTAAACGCGTTTTTCTCTTTTGCGAATGGCGGGCACGATAACTCAAAAACTAATAACCCAATAGATTCCAAATTTTTACACGTTTCTCTGTGAGTGTATAGATATCGTATGAACTAGGATAAAGCCAATCGGTGAAGATCTTCCTTATTTTTTAACTTGATTTTTGGTCAAAAATCGGCGATTTTCCAAAAATATTTTTTCAAAGGTCCGCCATTTTGTTAATTTTTAGAGCGATGTCAATAATCCTAGTTCATACGAGAGCCAGACATGTACTCTTTCTAACACCGTTGGAATTTTCGGATTCCGATGTTCCAGCGAGGAGTTATCATGCCCGCCATCAAAAATAAGGACTTTTCTTTAATCACAAAAAAACAACAACAACAATTTTTTCATTTTTCTTCCTTTTTAAATCTTCAAATATATATAAGTTACAAACCTTAACAAGCATTGGTATTCATTTACCAGCCCATTTAAAATCTTAAAAATAAAAAATCGAGAATGGTGGGGTTTCCTTAAATCAAGGCGTATTTTAAAACGTTTAAAAGCGCGAAATACAAAGCATAAAGATAAAAATTAAACATGGAGAGTATCAAAAATTAACTTGTTTTAGCAATGATTAACCCTTTGTGGCCCAATGTTGCCCACAGGCAACAAAATGTTTTAGAGCTTATATGTAATATGTAGCTAGTAGATATATATTCTTTGGATTTCATACGTCAAGACCTAATTATGGACGACACATATCAAAAGAAAAATCTAAAAAAATCAATTTTTTGTTAAAGTTACGAGCTTTTAAATATAGAGAAGAGGGCAAAAATGTGTACAGTACTAATTTGTGTATACAGTCCAAATTATTTAAATCGCTTCGTATTCGAAATGTAAGATTTCTGCCTTCAGAATTATTTTTGATTCTTGTAAAACGGAATATAGAGAATATTTTAAAATGATTTTTTCGTCGATTTTTCATTTGGTTTTCTTGATATTGGGCTTTTATTTTTCAGAAAGAATGTACTGTATCTCCCGAATGCAAGGATGTAGCAATGTAAAATTTTGTCCATATCCTATCTTGGGTAGTTGCATTAAATCAGTGAACAGAAAATTGTTCTATGATTACGGAAAAAAATTCGGGGCTCAAAGGGTTAAAAATAAAATATTGACATATGAAAAAAATGTTGTTCAGTATCCAGTGTTTACTATAATCGCGTTCGCTTGTAGTAAGCATGGTTTTATCTCACTTTTACATATTAATAACATTAAAGAGTATAAATGGGTACTGAATTAATTATTATTAATGCATTCTGCAAAAATATACAACATTGTAATAATTATTCCTTTAAAAATCTAATCGCGGAGTCGAAATTTTTTTAACTCACTACCCTAATTGTTTTCAACCGTTTGTTGTGTTTAAGAAAACTAATGAAAATATCCGAGAAAGAATTAGCATTGTTTGTTATATGTGTAGTTGCTTATAACCGTTGTTCGTTATATCCAGTTTCTACTGTGGAAATCTGCGTTCATTGTACAAAATTGTGTGACAATCGGTCAAACTTTGGGTTTTTAGTAACAATTTACATAAAATCGGAAGAAAACAAATATATAGGAGCTATATCTAAATCTGAACCGATTATCACGAAACTTAGCACATATCGTTCTAGACCTAATTCATTACGATATGCCAAATTTTGGTGCACCATTTATATTAAATCGGACGGATGGACGGACATGCATAAATCGACTTAGAAAGAGATTCTATGCATATTCTCAAAAGAAACCGTGTGTCTATCTCGTTTCCATTTGCATGTTACAAACATATGCACAAAGATATAATACTCTGTACCACAATGTGGTGAAAGTATAAAAACGACTTCTATGATCAAGACTCCGTGTTACAAAGTGTTAAATAAAAATTTAAATGCATGAGTGCATTCGAAATATGGGAATATGGGAACTATGTTATTATATTATGTGGTTGTTCATGCTCTGTAAAATAGGTTTGCAACTACAGACGGTGAAAAACTGTATATCAGTCCTCCAGAACCATTTATGCAGGTAAAGCTTTCAAAATATCGAAAATTGATCGGTGCCCAGTTATAACTCAAATTTAAAATTGCAGCTGATGGTAAAGAACGTGCCCAAGGGATAGCCAAAATTGCTAATATCCTAGGAGTTCAACTTCAAATATTCTAGGAGTAATTGCTATCTATGTGCAAAGTCAATATTAAAAATCGTGAGTTCTATTGCGATTCATTAAGACATTCATAGGCACCAAAGCCTAACAATTGTTATTAAATGAGCATCACAGATTTTGCAGTGATATATGGGGTGCTTCATTGTCGTACAAAGATGGTCATTTATTTGGCAAATTGCTTTTTTTAAGTCACTCTAAACAACAGAGCTCATGAAGGTACGTTAGTCCATACTGATTACGTTTATGCTAAAACATTTCAAACTTCTATTGTCTAGGCCAGAAATATATATAGTAAAATCACGTTTTACCGTATAAAGATATTAAGACTCAAGAATCATTAACACTACGGTCAATAACCAAAACTGTATACGTAGATCAATAACCGTGGTACATTTGTACCCACCCAAAGATAGCGCTGTAATTTATTAAAATATCAGACTATCGTCCGGTTTTTGGTTTTAAATTAGTCTATATGGATCTGATCTAGATGTAGGAACTAAAAATTATATATACATTAAAATAATATATTATTTAATCCATGCTTAAATGATAATCTATCTTAAACAATCAGTGTAAATTCGTTATGTCTTTTGAATGGGTTAAGCTTTTCCAATTATTTTTTATTGGGATATTATTTAGGTGTTCCCCAACCCCTCTGCTTTCCTTTTCATTGCAACTCCGATCATGTAGCTCATCTCGAAAGAGAAATTAAAAAAAAATAATTGTTTTAGTCCCAGTATACCAAAGGAAAGCCATTTAGTTTCTGATTTCCACGAGTCGCCGTGATGTCCCCATGTTTTCTAGGGCCATAAAAATTCGTAGAGGGGTTGGGGAACACCTTCACCACTTTGGGTATATTCTAAAAGACGTCGCCTTTTTGAAGGAATTTTGACATGAAATTGAACGAACTCAAATATGTGATTTTTATGTCTTTCTGGAACCTATGCTAAATTGCATTTCATTTGGGCAAGCTGCACTGTTTAAAATTTAATCTCAATAAATAAGTCGAAATTATATATGGAAGCTACGAGATATCTATATCTGAACCGATTTGAAGCAAACTTGCCAGAGATTAATTTATATTAATTTTAATACTTTGTGTCAATCGGCC
This sequence comes from Musca vetustissima, assembly GCF_032173495.1. Taxonomy (NCBI): domain Eukaryota; kingdom Metazoa; phylum Arthropoda; class Insecta; order Diptera; family Muscidae; genus Musca; species Musca vetustissima. The sequence continues at coordinate 35,906 of NW_026875134.1, forward strand.
TAGCTGTGGATCTTTAGTGCACAATTTACTTAAAATCGGACGAAAATATATATAGGAGGAGTACACATCATTCTAGACTTAATTCAATACGCTATGCCAAAATTCGTGCAAATCGAATGATTTTCAGAGACTTTGGTGCACCATATAAATAAAATCGGACGAAACTATGTATGGAAGCTATATCTAAATCTGAACCGATTTTCACGAAACTTAGCACACATCTTTCTAGACTTAATACGCTATACCAAAATTCATGCCAATCAAAAGATTAGCAGGAACTTTGGTGCACCATTTACCTAAAATCGGGCGAAACTATATATGGAAGCTATATCTAAATCTGAACCGATTTTCACGAAACTTAGCACACGTCATTCTAGACTAAATTCAATATGCTGTACCAAATTTCGTGCAAATCGAAAGATATATAGGGACATTGGTGGACCATTTACCTAAAATCGGGCGAAACTATATATGGGAGCTATATATAAATCTGAACCGATTTTCAAGAAACTTAGCACAAGTCAATCTTGACGTAATTCAATTCATGGGTCTATCTCGACTATTTTTGCCTGTTACAAACATATGCACAAAGACATAATACCCTGTACCACTGTGTGGTGAAGGGTATAAAATGGTACAAATGTACCCGGTTATTGACCGTAGGGTTAAGACTCACCGACGGATAGAAACTATTTTAATGAAATATTTCCCATTTTGTGAAATTGTTATCCAAGTTACGACATTTTTATAGATTAAAACTTACATCATAAGCGATTCATCATTTCAATAACATGACGATGATAGGGGACACATCAATGGAATGCTCTGCTATGAAAAATACATAAACTAAATAAGAGGGTCACTTTAAAATGCTCGGCTGCAACTTTAAAACGTCAGTAATTTTTCCACAAATTGATTTTCAAATCTCACTTTTTTAGCTCCGGGTGGCTCTCCTCCCTAACCTATACAAATATATAATTTTTACTTGTAAGAACTTGTTCACTTTTCCACCTAAACGCGACTAGCGGGACGATGTCAGGCGTACAAGAATTAATGAAACATCCTCCAGCAAAAAAGAGAACTCAAAGGGGACATGCTAATGCCATATTCAGATACACCGTTAAAAGGTAGAAACTTTGTTCATTGTGACGGCTCTAAAAGAATATACAACACGCAGGCAAAACGGAAATCCTGGACAAAGGGAACAGGAGCAATAGCATATCTAACAACCACTGAAAAAATATATAAAAACAAAACGAAAAAAAATATTCGATTTAATTTAATTTTCAGTAATAACCACGTAGATTCAATTTACCGGCGGTTATAAAAACCTTCAGACACACAAACAACAATAAGAACAACATGACCATAGTGGGCTACGCCACCGTAACGGAATGACCTTCATTGTATGGTGAAATCATTAGAATAAATTTACAGAAATCTTCATCTTTGTAGTAACTTACCCCAAGTTGCTGCAAGCGTTGCTATTGTAGTTGTTGTAGCTGGTTTCATGTAACGGTTGCTTTGTTCTTGTTCTTAGCAACCCAAATGATTTCTTCTTTTTCGTCTGCTTCTTCTTTTCTCTTTTTTATCGACTGTAGGTACTTTGCAATACTGGTGGACTTGAGAAGATTCCATTGCGACAATTACCCCCCACCGTTGAAAATCTCGCATTGACCAAAAACAATTTTCCGGTCATAAAGCCCGATTCATTTGCAGGATTACGAGCACTGAAGAAACTTTCGCTAGACGGCAATAATATAACCAAAGTCAAACAGTTTGCATTTCGTGGCCTGCCACGGCTCAAGGAGTTGTCAATTCAGTATACGCCCCTGCAATCGGTTACATCATTTGCATTTGCTGGACTCCAGAATCTTTCGACGATTCTACTAAGTCACAATCAGATTTCACGCATCGAAACACATGCATTTGCTGGAACATCCAATGTTAAGCTGATACTCTTGAGCAACAACCCCCTCATCAAGATAGACACATCGGCCTTCTCGAGTCTAACTAATGTGGGGCATGTCATATTCCCCTCGGGCATACGCACTATCGAACCGGATGCATTTAACGGCATGGACACAGTGGGCTTACTCAAACTAGCCTATATGGATTTGAAGGAGGTGCAACCGTTCACATTTCGTGGCCTCACAAATGTCCTGCTTTTGACGCTACAAGAATCTGACCTGGGAGTTATCTGTACCGATGCCTTTACTGGTCTATCCCAGGTGGAAACACTGCAAATACTCAACAATAAAATCGATGCCATAGAGGAGCTGAATTTCACCTACACTGCCAACATAAAACATCTGAAAATGCATGGCAATCACATACTGGAGACACCTGACCCAAATGGGATAATTGTCGACGGCGTGGAACATCTGCAGCTGATAAATAATCATTTTCCTTGTGGTTGCCACATTCACACCCTGCTCGACGGGCCACTGGTGGAGGGCGCTCACAATCTCACAGAATTCCTACAGAAAAACTATTGTATATCACCGTTGGACGTGAATGGCCGTGCAATGATTGAGCTTGATATAGACTCGATTGGCCGTTGCCAGGACCAGTTGACAAAGGGCAACCTGGGGTCATCGGCCCCCTCAATGGCCCTAAGCATGTACACTCTTGTGCTGATATCGCTTACAACGAATCGTTTTGTGAAATACCTTGTGTTCTTGTTAGTCCTTGGGTCCATTACCGTGCCACATGACACATTTAGTTGAATGCGGCGGCGACCATTAAAGTTGTACCCAACATTTAGTCTGAAATCTCTCTAAGAACCACAAAGCAAGTATCTGTAGTTTTATATGACGAATACCGATATTAATCCTATTTAGTTGTAAGTAGTAAAAAGTTTACAATTATATACATAAACTAGTTATTCGACAAACAAAAGTTTTTGGGATGCTAAGGATTTCGAACAAAAAATACACACTTAATTTGGCAACTTATTTATTTTCTGTTACGATCCCTGTAAATATTACATAAAACCAACAAAAATATATGTTCGAAGATGTGCTTTGTAGGATATCAGTTTGTTATTTGTTTGCCTTAATGCCATCATCATTAGGCTATACTTTCACTAATGCTATAAACCCTTATAATCTTGGAAACACATACAAACACTCAAAGGTCCTTTCTGTAAATAGTTTGCATTAAATATCTATAATTATTATTCGCTTAGCTATTGAAATCATTTTGGGAATTATAAAATTTATTTTATACATCAAACTGGAATTGTTAAGCCTTTCGATTAATAAATAATAAACTTAAAGGAAATGTTCAAACAATATTCACAAACAAAACATGCACATACAGTAGTGGACTAAAGTGTCTACATAATTACAAATTCTTAAAACAGCCTTAATTACTTGTGATCGGTTTGCTATATCGACACCGATATCAGGAGAGTATTTAAGAAAAAAATAAAAACTTTCTTCAAGAAATATTCAAAATGCATATAAAGAGTTTTGAAAACCCATTTACCCAGTTTGTCCATTTTTATACTCTACACAACTATGTTGTCAGGGTATTATAGCTTTGTGCAGCCCAAAAGTTTGTAACGCCGCGAAATATTGGTCCTACACCCACCTTTAAGTATACCGATCATATAATATCTCGACTAGCTGATTCGATCTGGACATGTGTGCCTGTCCATTATAAATTGTAAACACGTTACAGGCCACAGTTATTGACCTATTGGCATGTAGGATGGGTTCTGGCCAATGAAGACCTCTAGTGTTTTTGGTAAAGATCGGGTTATATTTAGGGGATGAAATGGACCATATACTTACTTTTTGTCCGTATTTCTGGTCGCTCCAGAGGCCGCAATTATGGCCCGACCGTCGCGAAGTTTTACATGGAGAAAGGGATCGGGCTAAATATTTAGCGGGTCAAATGGACCCTGATTTTTGTGTGAAAAATTACAAAATTTGTATTCTATGGCATATATATTTGCCCCTGAAGGACATAGACCCGAGCAGTTGACAGTATATCCAAGAGGAGTGGTTGACCTTTAAATTGATACAATTATATTGTCATATGTACTCAGATGTGGGATTTGCACTTAAATATTTACAGGTGCTTACGTATTCAGATATCATTTAGTAACCCATAACCACACTAGAGGGCGGAAATATAGCGCTGATCGTTTTGAAATGTTCCATGAGGTTCCAGTTATAGTCAAGGCCAACGCCTATAATTTTCGGTGATGTTGAGATTATAATTTTGGTATTAAGTGGACCGAAAACTTAATTTTTTGAGTTTTTTTTCGAGTCGATATATAGGCCACAATTATAAGACGGACATCACAACACAACCCACGGGGAATGGAATATGGACATGTACCGAATATTAGAACTATTCGGAAAATATGTCAGTGTAAGGAAGAGCTGTTAATCTCTAATCGGACAAGAGGGTGGAAATATTACCAAATATTGCCCAAGCTCGGAATAAAAATCCGCAGAAAGTTAGATTCGCGTGGTAGTTGTGTTGGGTATCGTATGGTCGGCCCCGCCCGACTATACTGCTCCGCTCACTGGTTATCTTTTGATTAAATATTCCCCGTCCGATTTAATTTTTTTCTGGAATTATGAGTTTTAGTAGGAGGTATTATGGTTACTTGATGGGAATCGGTTCATAGTTAAAGTATTAGAGATTATGAAAAAGGAACAATATCGATTTATTGTGGAAATATTTTTGCCATTTTATGTTATAAAGTGTGCTTGGCCTACAAAATAAATAAATTTTCCGCAAGATGTGGTTACTAATCACATTGCTAAAATTTTTCAAAACTAGTTTTGCGGAACATTAATTTCAGATCTGAAGGAGCCAGCTCCGAGCCCTACTTCGTTCCTCTCATGAATGAGAATTTTACTTTTTTCATTCAAATAATTAGATTTCCATACCCTTAAGTTTCGATTTAGGCATGCCCGTTTGTCTACTAAAATCCCGATAGAGTTCGCGACCTTTAAAATGAAGCATTAAAATTGTATACATACATTATACATATGGTATTGAAAATGGAATATATCCGGTCATTTTGGTATAGCCCCCATGTAAAGATACCAAATTATTTTGGGTATTTTGAAGGTTCTAGCCTCATTTTCGAAACGGCGTTGCTGTAATTTAGCATTACATGTTTCCATTCTTAAGCCCTCATATACACATTTAGTTTTCCCAATTATAGTTTTCTTGATAGTCCTAAACGCATATAAAATAACTATTATTTGGTGTGTAAAAAACTTCTTCGCAAAGAATTTCCTATAAAGGCCAATTATAAGGATCATGTAATGAAATATCATCCACAAAAAGTACTTCCTAAATTCTGCTATAGTTTTTCTAATACTCACTATTGTTATATTTAGTATGGACATAAAACCACATGTATATTAGAACATTTTTATGATTTCTTTATAAAGAAGTTATTCGCGTTTCAAATTGAAAATCTATGAAACCGCGTTTTTCTCTACATTTACCGTTATAAAATTAATTTTTGAAGTGAAGTGGTCCAGGGACTCCAACTAAACAGAATTGGTAAATTAGAACCTCTGAATAATTTTCGTGTCGCACAGTGTTATTAGTGCTTTGATTTGTTATTCGTTCTACGATCAATGTAGTATATGTGCAAAATCACATGTTATTTGCACTGTTGGAGCGTTTTAGGTGCTGATGAGACCGATTTATATTAAGAACAAATTTATCATTTATTTCAACTAAACATTACAATCTAAATCTAAATAAATACCAACTTAACAATGCATTACGGTTTCATGCTACCATACCGTGTGGGAGCAAGAAAACCATACAAAATTCCAAGCCAACACAAAAAAAATCCCTGATTTAATCAATATTACTGCCGGATAGGCCTGAATATATATTCGAATGGTAAAAAATGGTAATATATATTTTTTGTACATGCTATTTTCTAGGAATACTTAAACGTCATATCCTTATTGGGTTGTCATCAACTCTAAATATTCATATGAACGAGTTGTTGTCTTGTTATCTTTTGAATATTATTTTTCATTTCACAAAGCAAAAAAAAAAAAACAAAAAAAAAAAACAGATATTCAACCACATCTGCAATACGTTCCACATATTTTGCAATTGTTCCATGGTCATTGATATTGAAATCATGTATGATGGTATTCAATTCCATTGTTTTGTGAAACGTTTCGTATCAAATAATAAACCCTTCGGTATGACTGACACAAACAAACCAAGAAAAGGATTAGTGTGTCAAGTGGAAAAGGATAACAAAGGAATCTACTCACCCTTTCATAACCATCCAAATAAGATGTGCCACCCTTCAAAAATGTTTGCATAAGAATCCACACATTCTAAGATGTTAACAAAGTCATCGCCCAGTGAACTCAACTCAAGCACATACACACCGAAACGAGGAAAATGTTATTTTTGACAGTAGGGAAGTAAAGTAGAAACTGTTGTAAAATAGGATAGGATAGGACTGAAACGACTTCATTTATTCTACGTGGACCGCATGGGGAGTTTATGATATTGTTTGTGATATCGGTTTCTCTATCATATGAAGTATATAAAATATTGAGTCCTCCGTAATTTTATAGGTCATATATAGATACTGGAATAATTGAAATAACAATCGAAATATGGTCGTTATGACCATTTGATTTTTGACAAATTGAATTCCAAAAAGGTAAAGTAATTTCTAAGAATTCCTATAAGAATGATTCCTATACAATCATTCGCATATTTTAAAAGTTACGTTAAAGAACCCGAAATACAAGACTAGTCCACGTATAACAAAAGAAAAACGATTTTGTTTTTTATGCGTGTGCATGTAAAAGAGATCACAGCCCTTGAATGGTAAAAGACATACAGACGGATTTAAAAATACGCTGAGTCGAAAAAGCATCACTTTTATGTTATAGAACATTTTCAGTCATCCATTTCCTATAAGAAACATTGATATGCATAAATCGAATGATTACAGTATATACAAAAAATATATATGCATTTGAATATTCTTCTTATAGATACTGAATGAATATTTTGCAAGTTTTATGAACAAGTTATATTTGTATTAAAATTTACCTCACATGGTAAATTCGGTCCGTTGAATGAGTTGTATCTCCCTAATGTACATGGTTCAGATTGGTCAATCGCACTACCAATAAATTTAATTGTATTGTTTCAAATGAAAAATTTGCTATTTTATTTTTGGTCCCCAAGATTTAATATTTTATCACCTTGACCTAAACACCGACAAATGTGTGGTACTGCTCTTTTGGGAGTACCCCGAAACATGAACCAATATTTTTTTTGTAAGTAGATTTTCAACCCAATGAGAAGGCAATTGTTCACATTGGAGCCAATTCATGTGAATAAATGTGTATAGTAACACAAAACACGAAATTTGGGAATATCCTAAAAAGGGATCCAATATTAAAAATGTTGGTAGGAAGATTTGCTACACCATGTGTAAACATATTACCATATTACAGCCAATTACGGACAAATACCGAATAAAGAGTACCGTTATAAGGAGGCTTTACTAAAATGTAAGACGTTTTTTGCATGGTGGGATCCCTAAATACCAGTCAATTATGTTGAAAAACGTTCCCAAAAGCATCAAATTATCGGTGATATAAAGTTCATATTTGCTCAGATTTTGAGTTTTCTTGGATTTAGATAATTTTCATAAAATATGCCTCACTTCATTTTTTCATGATATAGTATGAAAGAGTAGGGGAGAGCGGGGCAGCTTTCAACGTGGGCCACCTTGGAAAAGCGCTCATAAAATCTTGGTTTAAAAATTTTCCGACTTGCAACCACATTTTTATACCCTTCACCACACTGTGGTACAGGAAACGAGATAGACACATGGTTTCTTTTGAAAATATGCATAGAATCACTTTCTGAGTCGATTTATGCATGTCCGTCTCTACGTCCGTCCATGTATTTTTGTGAACAAAGTACAGGTCGCATTTATGATGGAGAAAATCGGTTCAGATTTAGATATAGCTCCCATATATAGATTCGTCCGATTTTAGATAAATGGTGCACCAAACTCCCAATATTGGTCCGATTTGAATAAAAATTTGCACAGAGTACTGAATTAGGTCCAGATTGATGTATGCGATGTTTTGCTGGAATTGGTTCAGATTTAGATATAGCTCCCATAAATATTTTCGTCCGAATAAGATGTATTGGATTTAGTGTCGAAATAAATTTTGAATAGCGCATAGTGTTGCAGCATACCAAATGGTGGATGCCAGGGTTGCCCAAAGACGTCCATTTATATATAGATCTTATAGATATTTTGCTCGATGATTGACACTAAATTTTTCATAGATTTCAGATGGTATCTGTATCTCAAATTTCGAATGGGCTAATAATACTACGAAATGAACTGTATTTTTCACCATATTAATTTTTGTTTTTATGTCACTTTGGTTTGAATACTTTGACTTCGTCCTTTAAAACAATAATAAAATATTTATATCAAGCTTAAAATATGTCACATGGGCATTTCCGGAAAAAGGTAAACCAAAGTCGAAGAATTTGTTTCTTTAATTGTGCTTAAATACGTGAAGTAAAGGCAAAAAATACAAAGAAACCCCGCATTTGTCATTTTTTCTTCTTGTTCTTAGCATAAATACCAATTTAACGACTATATGTGCAGACACTGCAGAAATAAAAACTGCAAAATCAAAAATGTCGCGTGAGTGACCGAGAAAAATCCTTCGCAAATAAAGGGCATGCCAAATTTTGGAAAGTGCAATAATAATGCTTGATATCTCTTATTCATGTAAAGAATATAAAAAGTTCAAAATATTCACACAATTCGCAGAGTTTTCCCATTATTGGTTTTCCCAATGGTTTCTAAAGTCATGCGTGAGTTACCGCTCCTTTGTGGCTTTTATGTCGAAAGATAAAAACCGGAGGCCCTCAAATTTTTTTAACCACTGATAGCCCTATTAAAATTCTACAAACAAGTATTAAGGGAGAATTGTAAAAAATATAATTGTTTTTGATTTATTTAACATTTAAAGTGACTGCGGAAGTGCCCATATGTATATTCATTGTAATGGTTACATACGTACCTATTAGTTAATATTTATAAGGAAACAAAAATTATAAAATAAAAAAAATTTATGAGGCTTAAAAGAAAAAAGTGTTCAAAGGTGCCCCCCTCTCCCCTAATGTTGTTGCTTGTTCTGTGCGTCACGTTGAAATCGCCAGTTGTTACTGAATTAAAATTGTTAAATATATATATATATCTCTATATAACAACCAGTAAGGAAAGCAGTAAAGTCGGACGGGGCCGACTATATGATACCCTTCAACACTTTGGGTATATTTAACAGATGAATCCTAACAGACGTCGCATTTTTAAAAGACCAGTAAAATGAAATTGGATCAATAAGAATGTTATTCTGCAACCGATACTAAATTTTTCATTTGGTCAGATATAGAATCTATATCTAAATCTGAACCGATTTCAGGGAACTTAACACACATCATTCTAGACATAATTCATTCCGCTATGCCAAATTTCGTGCATATCGAAATATATATAGGGACTTTGGTTGACCTTTTACATTAAATCGGACGAAAATATATATGGGAGCTATATCTAAATCTGAACCGATTTTTCCCAATTTCATTAGGGTTAGTCCTTGGGCAAAACAAATGAGCTGTGCCAAATTTCATCCAATTCGTACTTTGTTCATAAAAATACATGGACGGGCAGACGGACGGACGGACATGCGTAAATGGACTCAGAAAGTGATTTTATGCATATTCTCAAAAGGAACCATGTGTCTATCTCGTTTCCTTTTGCCTGTTACAAACATATGCACAAAGACATAATACCCTGTACCACAGTGTGGTGAAGGGTATAAAAAAATGGGATAATAGTATTTTTTTTATTTGACGTGTTTTTGGTTATTAAGATATCAATTTCTAAAAAGTGGACATAGGCCCTCTGCATGTTAAACCAGCGGTATTTATATTCAGAGCTGCTTTAATAATCAAGGGTTTAATTTCGGACACTCCACCATAGGGTAAACGTTAGCATTCAGAATATTTCAATTTAATATTTAGCGATGAATGGCAAATCGACAAAGCAGCTTGGTCAGCTTAGAGCATTTACTACAAAGGAAATAACCTCCCACTAAGAAGAGAAAAAGTTATACAAAAATATGTCTGACAATTTGTTTGTTTGGTAAATGGCTATGATGATCTTTAGAATACTGATATTATCAACTGCTCAAAATTGCACTTTTTTTTAAACATTGAAACTTGGATGCTTTGGATTTAGAATTTAGTACATATTCGCACACAAAACATGTTGCTAAAGATTCATACCAAAAACATAAATAGGTTTTGGTCTTAATAACTAATTTATTGAATTATCGGTTATGTAGCACCAGGTTGCGCAACAATTAGCCAGCGAATGATTCAAAATACTTTCTTTTCGTTTTGGGCTCATTTTAAACTTTAGAACGAGCATTCGCCAAATGAATGTTCGCACACATACAAGAAACTAGTGAAATCACATAACCGTTCGTTTGGTGGTTGAAATTCTTTCTGACCAGCGTGACCGTTGTGCCACTAAAGTAGCAAATTTTTATACTTTTTTCGGCCTTGCCACTTTTTTATTTTGATGCCAAAAATGCCACTTTTTGAAATTTTATGCAACTTCTTCCTATATATTGTCACTTTGTTTTAAAATGCTCGTACACGAAGATATTTACTAACGAAATATTCATGTGGACAGTTTTCAATTGGTTTTATTAGAATTGTCTATTAGAACTTTTACATCCAATGTTACAGGGAATTGTTATTGTGCATTTGATGACATACGGAAAGTATTTTTGTAACCCAAATGAAGGTAACATTAATTATCCGAATAGGATGCAATTTAGTACGCCTCATTTGTTTAGCCTATCCAAATTATTGAGAATCGGTTAAGATAAAGGTATAGCTACGTACACAAGATGGTGCGCCTATGACCCGGCTTTTTTCCCAATTGAGGCGAAATTTTCCATTAGGTATCGAATAGAGTCTACAATGACTTTTCATGGGATCATACAGGCTTTGGAATGAAAATATTGTGGATTTTGTTAAAATCGTCTCAAATATTTGAACAAAAAACGCGAATGCTCAAAACAGCAACAAGAATAACAACATTCGTGAGGTTAATAGTTGTTGGGCATGTGTTTTGTTATCCCAAACATGCTCAACACTTTCTGCTACACGCATATTCATTCACTGTGTGTGTTATTTTTGATTGTTGTTGTTTTTAACAGCGCCCGCGACCATTCGCGGACGTTTGTTTTTTGAGTTTTTCAAAAGAATGCTCTCCAGCAAAATGCTCGCAAAATAACGAATCGACGACGCTTGAAGCGAAATTTTATCGTTCGTGAATATTCCAAATTAACAGCTTGCTATATGATTGTAAATTTCTTGCTAGTATTTTACTTTTGAACAATATTTTACGTTTCATAATTTATGTGAAGATGTGGTACAGGTTGGCCCAAAAAAGACTGACGTATTAAAAATAGTTTTATCATTTTTGTTTATAATATATATATATATTTTTTTGCCTTTTGCATGTTATTTACATATGATGTGCGTCAAAATCATTGAATTTTTTTTATTCTTCTGGAAGGTCAATTATTGCTGTTCAATGTCCGAACAGCACCCAGTCACAACATGATTAATAACTTAGTCTCCCGTTATGAGGAACATGGAAGAGTGTTAGATCTTCCAGGAAGAGGAAGAGGTCGATCTGTGCGCAATGAAACAGTTTTAGAGGCTGTACGACAGAGTATAAACGAAGATCCATCTGTTTCTACTCGTCGTCGTTGTACACAATAGGGAATCTCCAAAACATCCCTGCAAAGAATTTTGGAGCGGAATCTTAAAATGATTCCGTATAAAATTCAAATGGCACAGCAACTGCTCCCGAAGACCATCAGGCACGCCTGCAATATGCTATTCGAATAATTTCCAGAAATTGTGATTTTGCTTGGCCTCCACGTTCACCAGATTTGACCGCTCCAGACTTTTTTGTGGGGCTATTTGAAGGGAGTTGTGTATATCAATAAACCCCAAACAATTCAAGAGCTTAAACACAACATTCAAGCAGAAATAAGTAACTAGGAACCAGAAACTCTACGGGCAGTAATGGAAAATGCGGTTAAAAGAGCCAATTTTTGTTTGCAAGAAAATGGACACCATTGGAGAGATGTCATATTTCACATATTGTAAAAAATTTCCATGAATTAGATATTTAAAAACATAAAAAAACAATAAAAAATGAAAACATAAAATTACAGTTATTTTCAATACTTCAGACTTTTTTGGGCCACCCTGTACAATGAGTTTGAATATAATCGAGGTGCAGACTGTGGACTCTTATTGACAAGTAATTGGTAACTATTTCTCAATAGATTTAGGTATTATTCAAAAGTGCAATAAGTTCCGATGTTTCTTCCAACCCTGTATTGTATAAATCATCCACTTCAAAGTCGAATATAATGCTTATTAGTATGTATATATCTGCTGGTCAGTTTGTTAAAATTGAAAAAAAAAAATAAATACAATAAATATTTCTGATACAAAAACTAAATTTGTGAGATTAGCAAACATTATAGATTTAACTAATTTATAGCATTTATTATTTAATATTTATTATTTCTTTACAATTACAGTGCCTATTGTGATAAATTGAGAAAAATACGAATGTTACTTGTATTAAACACTTTCCTAATCCAGAATAAAGTATTTTGTAAAAAAATCTACATAATAAGTTTTACTTTCAGACTACCATGATAACCAGAGTAGAGGTAATCCATTATGTTTACAATTAAACTTATGTTTGTACATAACAGCCTACAAATTTATTAATAATCTATACTGCAATATTTAAAAGCATTGTAACTCCTTTATATGGAAAACACTTGTATGGATACAAATTTTGTCAACGAAATGTATAATATTATATGCTATGTATATGATTTAATTAGGGTGTATTGTAAATTACGGTCATGTCAATGCAAAACGATGTGAACACTTCATTTCCAAACATAAAAATTTAGTTTTTTTTTAAGATTTTTGGGAAACCAAATTTAAGTATTCCTTCGTTATTTTTATCCGTGTTCTACATTAATTAACAAAAACGCGATTAGTAAATTCATACAAATTAATTTGCCACCTAATGTTTGCATTTAACTGTAAAGATATACCCTAATATCTCTATATACCGGCATTACAGTGTTGACTAGTATATAATTTAATATTTAATTTTATATTAACAAATATTCTACATATATGACATTTGTGTACATATCAACATATTTTCATTTAAGATTTGATACTTTCTAAGATTTATTGATATATAAACTAAAAACGAAATGTTCATACATACGAGTAAATACATACATATAACCGTAGTAGATAATAATTACAATAATCAATTCATATAAGTAATAGAACAAAAAAGCAGAGATAGAGAAGGACCTACGAAGTTTTCTTTTAATAATAATAATAATAATAGTAATAAATTGTCGCAATAATAAATTGTCGAACTTCAATAAAAAATGAATGAATATGAATATTCCAATGATAATATTACTAACCAAATTATATAATTATCACTATTATTCGGACTACTATTATTTACCTAGGGAATGCTAGAGTATGCTAGTATACAACCATGTATTTGTACAATGAATTATGATAAATATCTAAGGGATTAATGTAATAAATATTAAATAGCAACTAACCGACTACAACAACAAGAAAAATAATGAAATAAACGATGACTCAATAAAGGTTACACATTTGAAAATTTAAATTATAATAAATTTACTTCTTTTGTCTTTTTGTGTGAATGGGTCTTAATGATGTACCCGTATCGTAAGTATGTATGTGAATTTATGAACAATTATTTATAATAAAGATATTCTTACAGTACACGACACAATTATTGCGAACTATGTCAGTCTATTCAAAGATGATGAATTGCCATTAGATGATCACTGCAGTTAGAAAATTTTAACGAGATCATGTGAGTGTGTTACAAACAAAAAGTAATAAAATGTCAATTTATTTTTAACCGATATGACACATTTTCTAGTTGATTTTGGCACAGCTCCCATTACCTAGAAAACATGGTTTTTATACCCTACACAACTATGTTGTCAGGGTATTATATATTATAGCTTTGTGCAGCCCCAAAAGTTTGTAACGCCGCGAAATATTGGTCCTAGACCCACCTTTAAGTATACCGATCGTCATATCTCGTCTACCTGAGTCGATCCAGACATGTCTGTCCGTCCGTCTGTCCATTATAATATGTAAACACGATACAGGCCACAGTTATGGACCAATCTTCACGAAATTTTGCATGTAGGATGAGTTCTGGCCAATGAAGACCCCTATTGTTTTAGGGAAAGATCGGTTAATATTTAGGGGATGGAATGGACCAAATACTATTTTTTTCGGTTTTTCTGGTCGCTCCAGAGACCGCAATAATGGCCCGAACATCGTGAAATTTTGCATGGAGAAGGGGATCGGGCCAAAGAATAAAGATCGGTCAATATTTAGCGGGTCAAATGGACCCTGACTTTTGTGTGAAAAATGACATAGACCTGAGAAGTTGATATTATATCCAAGAGGAGTGGTTGGCCTTTAAATTAATACCAATTTTATTGTTGTATGTGCTCAGATGTGGGAGTTACATTTAAATATTTACAGTTATCTCCATATTTGTATATTATTTGAAGAGCGGAACTATAGCGCAGATGGCTTTGAAATGTTCCATGAGGTTCCAGTTATGGTCAACATCACAACACAACCCACGGTGAAGGGAATCTGGACAATAGCTGTACTGAATACTCGTAATATTCAGAAAATATGTCAGTGTGATGAAGAGGTGCTGTTTACCTCTAATCGGGCAAGAGGGTGCAAATATCACGAAATATTGCCCAGGCTCGGAATAAACATGCGCAGAAAATTTGAGTTCCGTGGTAATTGTGTAGGGTATTGTATGGTCGGCCCCGTCCAACTATTCTGCTCCGCTCACTGGTTTAAATTTCTTTTTCTTTAAAACAACTCAGAGTACTCCTTAAAAATACATTGAACTATTATGTAGTAAACCACATTTAGTATGCTTTACTTTGTTTTGGCATGAAGCCCGTAATAACGATAGACAACATAAAAAATCCCTTGGCTCAACCCATCAATGTATTTTATGCTTATGTAAGTATATTTAGAATCACTTTCTGAGTCGATTCCATGTATTTTTGTGTACATATCGAATTTATTATCCAATTTCTGCGAAAATTGACTCAAATATATCTATTGGCCCAAGGACGAACCTTATTATGACAATTGGTTCAAATTTAGATATACACCTAAGTCTGTTTTAACAGTCTGTTTATAACACGGTTTGAAAATTGAATATTTTTAATTTTTTACACGATTTTATTCCATTTAGCACGATTTGAAATTTTATGTACTTAATTTTTTTTGTCAAATTTAATTTTTGCGAAGTATGTTCATATCACAAAAAAGTATCTATGAAAAAAAAAATCTGAAACCATCGATAGTATCGATAGTTACACTAGCTTAAAGATTTAAGTGAATTCCCCTTTAGCGCGTACAAACAATTTTTACTGGTCAAAGTAAATGTGAATAGTATTAATTTAGGCGAATTCCCTTTTTTACACGGCTTCTTCTGGAACCAATCTACCGTGTAAAAACAGACAGTAAATCGCAAATATATATATATATATATGAGATACACCTAATCTCATATATATTTTTTTTTGCGATTTTCTATAAATGTTCCACCAATCTCGCGATCCTCTCCGTTAATCCTTTTGAGACCAAATTCTGCATAGCGGTTCAGATAAATGAAATTTGGTTTTGAATCGCTGTTGGTGTATGATTGGAGCCGGAAGTATTGGATATTTCTACTAATGTGTACTAAATTTTAGGGTGAACCGATGGGCTGAAATCCTGAAATTTGGAAATAATATTTCTATTGGATTGTATGATGTAGTAATGGTAATTTGTAAATTTGATACAACATGGATTTAGGTGATCCGATAGAGCTGGAATTTTGATTTAGATGAACCGATATGACACATGCAGATTTCTGTGAAAACAACATAATATTTGATGACTTGTTATATTACAATCAATTTTGACAAGTAAGGTCGGGTAATTTTGAAAAGTACTAAACAGCACTAGTGTTGGTAAATTTGAAATTGGAAGAACGGATGGAGCTGGAATCCTGAATGTAGGTAGTTTTGGAAATTTGTACATAATGGTACTATATTTGGATTTGGGTGAACCGATAGAACTGGAACACTGAAATTAATTTATAGTAGGTGGTACAAATTTGTTAAAATTTGAATTTTTTGAACCCTTGCACTGCAAGTAATTTGGACAGCTTTTTAAGCAGAAAGTATTTTTTAAAAGCGGTATAAACCGCAGTCAAGCTCCACACATAGAAAACAAAATTGAACAAAAAATATGTAATGATTTGTGGAACATATATAGAGAAAAATGTCCTGATTCTAAATACGTTCGCGTTCAAATTTTTGGTTGATGCGCGCAAAAGTTATGAAGGTTTTATTTTGGGGATAAGAAAAAAATCCGTTTATTGTATTGGCCAATAAACCTTAAAATAAAACTATATTATAAAATATACATTTTAAATTGCGTCTAAATTGCGTAATCGTCAAAATCATTTGATTCGCATGCGGCTTTCATGAAATACGGATTGTTATCTTCCGATCCATGCATGTTTTGCAAAATTTCTTTTGACGGCTAAGATGTACTACACGTTGCTTTGAAGTACCCAAAAACTCATAAAACGCGAATAATTTCCGAACACGTGCATCCCATTTCGGTGTGCACCCTAAAAAATACATCGAGCTATATCTATTTCAATGCGGTCCATTAAGAACCATTGATGACCCAGCTCACTATATTTATGAGATAAATCGGGTACATCTCTTTTTCGGCTGAAGTTTTTAAAGTTCTATTTCCACAAAAGTTTAATATCCGTATAAGATCATTTATTGAAACGGAAATGATCCACAGAAAATGCAGTTAAATCTGTGAAATTTTCAAAAACATTATTTGCAAAATATCGTGTTTTTGGAAGGTCAGGTCAGTTCCCGCCGTTCTAGCAGATGGATTTTCACGAAGAAGATTTTATTGCATCCGAAACGTAAAAAACCTTACAGATCGCGGGTGCCCATATCATTCAATGAAATTTTAGAAATTTGATCGCACAAAATTTTCACCTTTGGATGAGTATTACTGTGCATACTACATACACAAATTATATATCAAATTACTCAAATACGCGACTACGATAATCTTAGAATCGATTTTTAGAAATTTCTGTTTGCGTATTAAAGCTAGAAGTAAAATTCAAAAAACTCTCAAAATCGAGCTTCAAAATGTCAGCATCATTTAAAGGTAGATGCAGTTAAAATTTTTTAAAATGATACATAAGAATCGTAGTCCATATTTTGTAGGCCAATATCATGAAAAGTTTGCAACGACAGATCAATTAACCCAAAACTATTCAGTTTTAAAGAAGTGAACCTCCGCTTCAGCTATGTTAAAAAATTATCAATATTGTCCATATATATTATTGATAAGCGTAATATATGACGACTTAAGCATGTCCGATTTAAGCATAGCCAAAATTTTGCACAGAGTTCCCTTTTGCCTGCAGGCAGGTCAAGTTCGAAGATGAGTTATATCGGTCCACGTTTAGGCATAGCCCTATATATTTCGCCAATTTTCGATATTTTGGGGTTCTTAAGCGCGCTTTTCAACCGAATTCGCTGAAATTTGGTACATTGGGTACCAAATTCTCCATTAAAATAAATAAATAAATATAGTTCCACTTTTTCTGGTAACGCCTATATAACTGTACCCCCAATTGTTGGTATTTTGGGGGGGCAACACAAAACATGTATTTTGATTTCATATAACAGATCACAGAAAATAATCAGTTGGAAGATATGCCCTACCTGGTGATAATTATACCATGGCTAACAAAGGAGCGAAAATAAGCAAGTCATATATAATTTCATCTAAATGATATTCCAAATACCCAAAGATGGCCCAATAGCAATGCAATTTTGCACAGAGTAGTTAATTGAGAGCTGTATTAAGTTTCGTTTAAATCGGTTCAGATTTATATATTGCTCCTGTATATATTTTCGTCCGATTCCATGCAAATAGTGGACCAAATAACCAACGTATGTCTGAATAAGATGAAATCTTGGACAGATTCAATTCGATTCTATTTAAATTTTACACCTAAGGCTACAATTATTCTCGATTGACATGAAATGTTGCATAGATTTCTTTTCCCACAAGGAATCCACTATAACGGTATAAACACAAAATATTTGTCACAAAAAGAAACCTTTAACATTGTTCAGGCTTCAGCTGGCCTTACTTGCTAACCTCATTCACATTTACCATGCACGTAGTTATTGCCATAATATTGATTTTCTAACACTTCAAATGAACAGCTTTTGAACAGTTTTCCTACCACACCCCTACCAATTAAGATAATTAATTTATTTATTATTTTAACTGTATCTTCATTCTTTATAAACATTAAAAACTTTTCAAAAACACAAAAGAGAAATTAATTTGACGAGCTGATGAGAGTACGTTGGAACTGAAAGGTGCTCTAGTCCATAGATAAATATGTTTGTATAAGGTATTGAAATCACTCATACGAACAAAGTGGCCCAAACTAAATAATTGCCATTTTATAGT
The DNA here is from genome assembly GCF_032173495.1 of Musca vetustissima. Taxonomy (NCBI): domain Eukaryota; kingdom Metazoa; phylum Arthropoda; class Insecta; order Diptera; family Muscidae; genus Musca; species Musca vetustissima. The sequence goes on from NW_026875134.1 coordinate 54,731, forward strand.
TATTGGTCCGTTTGAATTGTATTGTGATACAAATCCTTCTGATGTCCTGTGCTCCACAAAGTTGTTCATCCCCTCAAATTAGTTTGATAATAAAAAAAACTTTTTCACTTTTCAATGTGTTTGAATAAATGTTTTTTATTTATTTTGCTTTAATAGGTTTTCAAAAATCACTAAAGTTTCGACTTCGCTTTATAAACTCTTTCACGTACAAATGATGTATATGTGCAGGGGTGGCGAAGAGTGAACGACAAAGAAAAGAGGTAACATATCTATGAAAGTATGTTAGAATTGCTATTTTGTTAAAGTTTTGAAAGTTCTTTTGAGATTTAACAAGATTAGTCGTTTAAGTTTTGAAAGGCAAGGCAGCTGTATCGGCTCCAATATCAGACAAAACATTTTTATGTATGTCTGTAGCATTAATTTAATGGAAAGGACTAATTCTAATGGAAAGGTCATTTTATTGCCGTATTCGATGGAATATATTGTCTGATAGAAAGTTACACCAAATTTAAGTGATTTACCATTGTATTATTGTTTTTGTGCATATATTTCTAACAGGCAATATGCAGGCGGGATAGGCCAATGGTTCCTTTTGAGAATGTACTAAATATGAGGTGTATTATAAACATATATCTTCTATTTTCTATCTTCTATGTATATAAAAATGAATTGCTGTTCGTCAGTCTTGCTAAAACTCGAAAAGGACTGAACGGATTTTTTCTTATTTTAGTCTTGAAAGGTCCGTGGAGCTTCAGGGAAGGTTTAAACGGTGAGAAAAAAATTTGAAAATCGCGAAAAATTTGCAAAAAATGTTATGAAGCATATTTGCATTTCCACGAATTCAGTAATAGCTATTTTGATTGCACCACGTAATAGATTTTGTTTTGAAATATTTTGGTATAAAATTGTTGGTGAATCATTCTTTAAAGCCTTCATTTGTCAATTATAAAAAAATTCAAAATATTTTATTTTTCAATTGAATAGACATTGTATTGAAACTATTTTATGTGAGAATAAAAAAATAATTGAGAAGTATATCATTGAATGTACACGCGATCATTGTATGTACACGTTTTCCATAGAATGCACGTACATTTTGGGTCTAATGCAAGGATGGCAAATCAGAAGACATTTTGAATCGAAATAGTGGTCATTCAGGGTATTCGGATTCTAAGATCCATGCCTAAAATTAATTAGTTTGAAAATAAGAATAAGAATAATAATTGAAAATGCCAACTACCGATAACATTCAGGTTGGAAAACGGGGATAAGAACTTCAACATACCGAAAAATGGACGCCAAATAATTATGTCGTCTTCTTAAAACGTTAAGCTATAATGCATAATTTCTGGGATGATGTTTTTTATCCACAGGAATCCGTTATGCCGAATTATAGCCAATACTATGAGAAAATTATGACAATGTCTTTATACCCTACACAACTTTGTTGTCAGGGTATTATAGCTTTGTGCAGCCCCAAGAGTTTGTAACGCCGCGAAATATTGGTCCTAGACCCACCTTTAAGTATACCGATCGTCATATCTTGACTAGATGAGTCGATCTAGACATGTGTGTCCGTCCGTCCGTCTGTCCATTATAATTTGTAAACACGATACAGGCCACAGTTATGGACCAATCTTCACGAAATTTTGCATGTAGGATGGGTTCTGGCCAATGAAGACCCCTATTGTTTTTAGAAAAGATCGGTTAATATTTAGGGGATGAAATGGACCAAAAACTTTATTTTTGTCGGTTTTTCTGGTCGCTCCAGAGGCCGCAATTATGGCCCAGCGAATTTTTGCATGGAGAAGGGGATCGGGCCAGAGAATAAGCATGCCTGTTTTGATAAAGATCGGTCAATATTTAGCGGGTCAAATGGACCCTAACTTTTGTGTGAAAAATTACAAAATTTGTATTCTATAGCGTATATATTTACCACTGAAGGACATAGACTCGAGAAGTTGATAGCATATGTGAGAGGAGTGGTTGACCTTTAAATTGATACCAATTATACTGTCGTATGTACTCGGATGCGGGAGTAACACTTAAATATTTACAGGTGCTTACGTATTCAGATATTATTTAATAACCTATTACCACACTGTAGGGCGGAAATATAGCGCGGATCGCTTTGAAATGTTCCATGAGGTTCCAGTTATGGTCAGGACAAAGCCTAAAATGTTAGGTGATGATCAGATAATAATTTTTCGGATGAAGTGGACCGAAAACTTAATTATTTGTACTTTTCGAGTCGAAAGCCGGACATCACAACACAACCCACGGTGAAGGGAATCTGGACAAGTATGTAGAGGGGCTGTACTGATTATTAGTAACATTTTCTGACCACTAACCAGTCAAAAGTGTGCAAATATCGCGAAATATTGCCCAATCTCAGAATATAGAGAAAAGTTAGATTTTCATGGAAGTTGTGTAGGGTATCTATGGTCGCTCCGCAATTCTGAAGAAACCCGTGACCAAGATCTTCAAAATACGGAATGTTTGTTGCTACCATTATATAGGCGGTACCCTGAAATATGTGCCAATATTAATAATATTTTTTACGGACACTTTCTGCTCAATTACAACCAATTCTGTTCAAAAAATCGTCAAAATTTCTCATAATGTGAGATACCATTATATGAGAGCTACCCTAAATAGTGAACTAATATTGAAAATTTTCAATACCAAATATGTATGTGTGTGCAACTTTCGGAGCATTATCTCAAATCGTGGAAGGTACACAAATCTAACTTAATATTGGGCTATCGTTATGTGAATTATACGTCAACAATATTGATATGCAAGACAACGTTTGCCGGGCCCGCTAGTATGGCAATAAATTTTTATTATTTAATAGTATGAAACCGAAAAGTGATAACTATATGTAAGATACGCACATTTATCACGATCATTATTTCCTCATGTTTTCCATTAAATCAAGATTATTTAGTTTGTTATACAATGTAAAACAATTGGTGTATTGAAACCACTGTACCGATTCGACGCACATTTTTCTTCGTCCAATTGTAATTAGTGGGAAGATTTAACATAATAAAATGTTGTGAAAAACATAAAGAAAGTCGTGAAATTGCAATAATTGAACGTTTGGTTAGTTACACCGTTTATAACTCATGAACTTCTGCAGCGATTTAAATGGAAAATATGCAAACAAATCGTGAGGATCCGCGATAACAATGTTATATTTACATTTTTCCAATTTTGTTTAAATAATTTATTGTTTTAAGGATATATGATCTTTTGAGATAAGAGTAGTTAAATAAAAACTTCAACTCATAAAGATGTTTTTATTTTCTTATACTAATATTTCGAACATTTCCAATCGCTGAAAATATTAATAATGATCGCATTATTAGTATTGCCATCAGATATTCGACATTGTATCTTATCCATTGCACTATAGGTCAAATGACCACTTTTTCTGTGCAAAATTAATAGCGGCAACAAAATCATAGTATTCGTCATGAAATTTGGCCCAACTGATTTTTTTGTTACTTGAATCGTTATTTTTGAATTTGGAAGAAATCGGTTCAGATTTGGATATAGCTTCCATATATATATTTTCGTCCGATTTTATGTAAATGGTGCACCATACTGCCAATATTGGTCCGATTTAGACAAAATTTTGCACAGAGTATTGCATTAGGTCTAGATTGGTATGTGTCAAGTTTTGTTGAAATCGGTTCAGATTTAGATATAGCTCCCATATATAGTTTCGTCCAATTTTATGTAACCAGAGCACCATACTGCCAATATTGGTCCGATTGAGACAAAATTTTACACAGAGAATTGAATTATGTCCAGATTGATGTATGCGAAGTTTTGTTGGAATCGGTTCTGATTTAGATATATCTCCCATATATAGTTTCGTCCGATTTTAGGTAAATAGTGCACCAAACTGAAAATGTTTGCCCGATTGGGACAAAATGTAGCACAGCGTACGGAATTTAATCGAGTTTGACATCTGTGAAGTTTTGTTGAAATCGGTACAAATTTATATATAGCACACATATATAGTTTCGTCCGATTTTATGTAAATTGTGCACCAAACTCCCAATAATGGTCCGATTTAAACGAAATTTTGCACATCGTACTGAATTCAGTCCAGTTTGGCATCTATGAAATCTGGAAATCGGTCCATATTGAGATTTTTGGTAAATGGTGCACCACACTTTCAATATTTATGCGATTGGCATGCAATTTTCTTATAGATTTCAGAATGTAATGTGTATGGTTTTTATTGGCTCAGATATCTATGTAGATCACATTTGTTTTTTACCAGATTCCATGTTAGTGGTCATCTAAAGATGGTATGTCTCTTCTATCAACAGGATATTGTACACATTATCATTTTTGTATGTACCCAAAGTGGTAAAGGGTATCATATAGTCGGTCCAGTCTGACCTTTGACCTTTCCTTACTGGTTGTCTTTGAAAACATTCATATTTCTGTGACATTTTTCCAAATTTTGCGCTAATGTCAAGCAAAATTAATGTACTATTTGCTTTAAAAATTTCTCTCTTTCATCCGAAATGTTGTCGACAGGTTTTTTCTTTTTGTTACCTTCTTTTCGCCATATTTCAAAAGATTCGATTTTTTTATACGGAGGTTGTCTAGATAAAAGAGGCATTACTCTTAAAACGCAAAAAATCGCAACTTGAAATAAACTTAAATTAACTCATTACTTATCACTTAATTTGTGTGCAAAATTTCAAAGATGTCATATTGGGTCATTTTTTTTATTAGCCTACTGAAAGTCAATCTAACAAATTACATTAACTTTTTAAAGTCTTCATAGACTAAAGGGTTATTTTCAAGTATAGTGTCGCAAACATAAAAATGTTTTGATTTAATATAAAAATGCTCACTTGTATCTATATTTTCCATTTTACACTAATTAATTATTGTAAACACAATCGAAATAATACGCACTCAAAGTTGACTAAGCCCCACAGAAATATAAGCATATTTATAGAATAAATTGTATTGAGCGACTTACACGGCCAGCTATGTAACGGTACTTTATATTTAGCACTAATAAATATCACGTGTCTCTATTTTAGAGGGTTCTAAATACAAAAACAACAACAACTCGTGAATAACGACACTTTGATTTTCTCCAATTTTGCACAGAAAAACCGGTCATTTGACCTATAGTGCATTGTACAGGATCCAAACTGTTGGACATCAAATCTTATTTTAATATATGTCAATAAAGTATTATTTTTTAGACAATGTTTTTTTGCCGACAACTTGAAGTGTACGTGACAGTACGGGGCTACACAAAAATGTGGATCTATGTAACTTATAACAGCAATTCATCAAATGTTTCCTACTAATTACAAATATGAACATTTCTTACATCGCGATTTAGAGTTAACATATAAAATTGGCATTTATATTTAGAACAAGATATCCGACATTAACTTTTCCGAACTTTTTTTTACCCATAACTGTCAAAAAAAATATATAGAACAATTTATAACAAAACACATACAAATCAATATAGATAATCTAGCAACTAAATAATAAATTGTTAAAAAATTCAGTGAACTTATATCTGAGCGGAATCAGTATTCGAGAATTCCCTTCATATGGAATTGTATACAACTAAATGATACAGCATGTTTTTAATACCAACATTTAACATTTCTAAGCTCAATCTAAAATATCGCGAGTTATATACTGATTTCAATATAAAAATCAAAAGGACAGTTGGACATGAACAACATTTAATTCTAACTAAGAAACCTTAAGTAATGTATAAATTAGAAAATGTCAAATTATTTGGATGTATCAAAAATTTTTGGTGGAATAAGTTTAACCGATTAATATACTGAAATATCACTCATAATCATTTCGATAACTTCCTTAATATTTACCAACCCTATATAGATGCAATTTTGATAAGGCAAAACAACGTCTTAGTTATAGGTATATTTCATTTTTAAACAAATTGTTAATTAGTTTTGAGATTGCCGTTATAGATATGTATATGTTTGCTATATATTCTATTACAATTTTTGACAGTTAAGGGGGAAAAGTTTGGCCAATGTTGACGCCATATACCTACCTATAAATGCCAGTTTTATATCTTAACTCTAAATCGTGAAATGTTGTAATCGGATTTGTTATACCCTCACGTTTTTTAACAACTTGATTTCAATTTAACATTTGAATATGTTGTTGTTTATGGTTACATAGGTCGGAAAAAAAGAAACATTGTCGAAAAAATAATACACTTTTTTAATAAGTAAGAAAATGAGATTTCATATACAACAGCTTGGGCTCTGAAGAAAATAAGACAAAACTTCAAATATCTGACGGGAATGCTAATGATGCTATCATTACGATTATTTTCGTCGATGTTAATGATCGCATTATTAGTATTAGAACATACACATATTTTATGAAATTGGAAGTTTAGATCTAACTAACTCAAAAAACCATATGTCTTAAAAACAACAATTTATTTAAACATTAAAGTTCGATACAAAAATTGTAACTATTACTTAATGAATTTATTTTGACGGAATCTCACAATTAGTTCCTATTCCGACCACATACGATTTATAAGTCCTTTGAATCGTCAAAATCGATGCAGACGTTCTTGAATTATAAACGATATAACTAACACAATATTCCTGGTTCTGTTTCCTATTAAGGACATGATCAAGTTTTGGACAGTGGCCCAGATATCTATTTTAAGTATTTTGAAAGTAGTAACAAAATATTCATTTAATTGTCTTTAATTCGGAATTCCCCATAAGGTAAGAAACTTCACTCATAATTGCCGGTATAGTTTTTGGTATAGGCTCCACATAATGGTACCGCTTAATTTTTACTTTACCATGTCTTACTTGAGAAAAATTTCACATCCTATACATACCATGCAAATTGCTTCACATAACATAACTTATATTTTCAAACTAAATAAATCTTGATTTTATGGAAACTTACTTACTTACTTAGCTGGCTTGTTACAGAACGGTTGTTCCATAAGCCGAGCTTAAAAAAGATTTCCAATCGCGTCGGTCTTGTGCGCAAGTCCACCAATTTGGAAGACCACGTTAGTTATAAACGATATAACTAACACAATATTCCTGGTGCTGTTTCACCTTTGCGTCTCGTATGGCCTTTTCCAGTAGGATGTTAAAAAAAACCAAGACAAACTGTCACCTTTTCTGAATCCTCGTTCGGTATTGAAGGGCTCCGATAGGTCCTTTCCTACTTTAAGTGCTGACCTTGTGCCACTTAAAGTTATCCTGCATAGCCGTATTAATTTTGCAGGAATGCCGAACGCAGACATGGCTTTAAACCCCTCTGAACGGATAGGGCTGTCGAATGCGGCTTTATAGTCGACAAATAGGTGGTATGTGTCGATGTGTTTTTCGTGGGTCTTTTCCAGGATTTGGCGCAGAGTGAAAATCTGGTCAATGGTGGATTTGCCAGGTCTGAAGCCGCACTGGTATGGTCCAATGATGTCATTGGCTTCAATCGTTCACACAGCACACTGGATAGCACTTTATATGCGATGGGAAGGAGACTTATTCCTCTATAGTTGGCTCATATCCTCTTGTCTCCTCTTTTTTTTGTGCACGGGACACAGGATGCTGAGGTTCCAATCACTGGGCATGCATTCATCTAGCCAAATTGTGCTAATCAGCTGGTGCATGCTCCTGACCATCATCTGGCGTCTTGAAATGCTAATATCTTTCAAAATATATTTTGCAGCATTTTCGCGGATTTTTCTCAAAATATTCTTTCATTAAAACCTTCCCACTTCAATTACAGTCTACAAAGTTAAATCGCTCCAGGCCGTTTCTTTAAATTAATTTTTGCAAGATTTTCTAAAAATTTTCTTTCATCAAAACTTTGAGTCATATCGGTCCAGCCGTTCTCAATTGATATATATATATATATATAGATAAAAACACTCTAAAATGATGCTTCTTCGAACAATATCTAGAATTTTCGCGGACTGCCTGTTTTGATATTTGCATGTTATATTGCATATTGTAAGAGCGTAAATCCAAATCTTTAATAAAAATTCAGTCTGTTACATTTGAAGATTTTCTATTAACACTAACTTTACACATATATATTTGAAGATTTAAACGAGAAGAAAAATAATTTACAAAAAAAAAAAAAAAAAAAAAAAAAAAAAATTATTGTTTTGTTGTTGTTTTTTGTAATTAAGGAAAAGTCCTCATTTTTGATGGCGGGCATGATAACTCCTCACTGGAACATCGGAATCCGAAAATTCCAACGGTGTTAGAAAGAGTACATGCCTGGCTCTCGTATAAACTAGGATTTTTGAATTCGCTCTAAAATTAAAAAATGGCGGACCTTTAAAAAAATATTTTTCGAAAATCGCCGATTTTTGACCAAAAACCAAGTTAAAAAATAAGGAAGATCTTCACCGATTGGCTTTATCCTAGTTCATACGATAGCTATACACTCACAAAGAAACGTGTAAAAATTTGGAATCGATTGGGTTATTAGTTTTTGAGTTATCGTGCCCGCCATTCTCAAAAGAGAAAACGCGTTTAAAGTTTGAGAAGCCCTTTGGCCGTCACTTGATGCTGTCACAATAAATCGGCTATATCTTCAAGAGTTCTTGAGATTTTCACTTGAAATTTTGCAGGGATATTCTTGTATTAGTGTAGATTCGAATTAAATTTTTGACCCCGAGAATGGGGGGGGGGTCCCCTAAAATATTTTCAAAATCTGAAGAGACTAAGAGGTCTTGTTAGAATCTAATAAAAATATCTATAATGATGAGATGATGAGAAATTGATTGGGAAATCCTACACATATTCCGAATAGTTTGTTAGTGTTGGCCAGTGTTGCCAATTTAGCACTTTTGGTGCCAGATTTAGTACTTTTTGAACTCATTTAGCACCAAAAAAATTGATCTAGCACCTAGCACTTTTTTAGCATTTTTAAGTTCTTAGGATTTTTTTTTACAAAATTTTGGTTTCAATCCACAAAATCCCGTTTTTCGATTTCATATTGACGCATTGAATTTTCGCTATGTTTCACGCGATGAATTTGATTTTGCAATGCTATCCAGCATGTGCCGTACATTCTTAAAAAATGGTCGGGTACTTCATGTGGTGACTATGACATTGTCTGTTGGTAGATTGTTTATTTGGGAAAATTAACATTTTATGAGAGCGACGTAAAAATAATGAACAAGAATTATGTTGGAACTTTCTGAAAATAAGTCCTCTAATCAGCGGGAATCCCAAATGTCAAGTTATAACCACTTTAGATTACCGAAAAGGCGAGCGTACCCCTTTATATTGGGATTGTGCCAGAATAAGGACCAAAATAGAAAAATTTCGGCAAACATATTTTTTATATTAAAGTCGCTGTTGGGAATGAGATGATAAACCCTTAAAAGTACGCAAATGGGACGAAAATTGATAATTGTCTTCATATTTGTACGAAATGTGAAATTACAGTTATTTACCTTAACCAAATTTGGACATTATTAGTATTTATATTTTAGTAGGAAGATTTCAAACCCCATCAAAACAAAAAATAGAAAAACAATTAGTCAATTCGATTGCGTGTCCGACGTCCCCAAAATGTCGAATAATGGGGAGGGTACCGCTCTCTGGGGGGCTTCCCCTAAATATGGACCCATATTAATAATTTTTGATAAGGAGATTTTTTACTCAACAAAATTTAAACAATCAAATTAAAACCAATGCAATTGATGAGGGCTACCCTTAAAAGTGGACCAATATTGATAAGTTCTAGTAAAAAGACTATATATCCAAATAGAACACAATATACAAATATACAGTAATTTAGGTTGAAAAATGTGCTAAAAGCTTAACAAACATTGGGGGATGGAGTTCCCGAAATATTCCAGTTTGAATCCCAGTTTGTTGTTTTTACAAAAAAAAAAAACTGTTTGGTTTGTTGCTGTATACTAGCAACACTAACAAAGTCGTTGTGTGCATTTGTCGCGATGTGACAACACACAACAGTGGGAAAGGTGTGGTATTGTTTGTAAATGCCTTGTTAACCTCGAAGTGAGGCTCCAGCGAAATTCTCATGCAGTTTATGTCGTTGGTCAGCTAAGTACTTAGCTTTGTTACAAGAGACATTTGGGTATGAAAGGTTTTTTTTTTTTGTATAGAAGCAATAGCTTCTGGGGAGAATATCCCAACAAAAAACTAAGGGAACTGATGAGGATCAGTGGCGTGATCCAAAACTATAGTCTTCCCTGCCTTACCCCTCGGCAAACAATGCCATACATTCCCCACTAATAAATAGTTGTTTTTTTATAAAAACAACAAACTGGGATTCAGCCTGACTATTTTGCAAAAACAAAATACAAATGGTATCCCAAATAAACCGCCAACACTACTTAAATATTAACAATTTTGTTCTAGAAATTTTTAGCACTTTATTTCTGGCACTTTTTTAAATTTTTTAGCACTTTCTAGCATTTTTTTCAACAAAATCTAGCATTTTTCCTCAACAAAGTTTTGGCAACACTGGTGTTGGCTGACACTGTCGACTTGGCAAACAAACGAAATTATCGATTGTGGAAAACAGTGTGGAACATATGTTTAAATTGTTATCCTTGACTTAATATAGACATGGCTAACTCAGTCAGAAATTATGTATTTCGCGTTTTTATAGAAAATATGGTAACCAAATAAAATTTAATATTCTCGGTAATTTTTGTATCACCCACATCACACACGAAACATTAGTAAATGCGGCTATTACCGTTCCACCACTCACATGCATAAAATAGGAAATTCGATTAACAAATCTTTAGAATTTGCGAAGTTTCAATAAAGCTGCGACCCTAACCTTCTCATAAATTGCAATACAATTACAAAACACTGAACTCCCTACCAAAACTTCGACGGAGTCAACTTGGCAACACGTCACACATCTGCATGAATCGTCTAACGGAATGCGACATTTATTTCATTTCCTTTTGTACAATTTAAGCTGAAAATATGTACATTCATGTTTGCCGATAGATGGAAAAAAGGTAATACAGGTGACTACTTAGGACGTGTATTTTAAATGGCTTTAAATTCTCTGCCACGTGATGTGTACATGGTCCAACGCAAGAGTTTACCACAATTATCCAATACTGAACATTTTACAAGTCTTATATGATTTTTTTCCTATTTTGAAATACCCTCACATAAACGGTTGGAGTATAATTTCTTACTAATTTACGTAAAATTTTAAATTTTGTGGACTAACAAAATTCTTTAACGCTTCTTAAAGCGAAACGAATTTGACATATAGTTCATAACAATTTTAAACGCCCAAATATGTTTTCATGTACGGCCATTTTACATCTTTTTAGCGGATGACTAATTTGTAAAAATTTAACAAACGACCTGTTTAACATTGACTTATTCTGTGTTGTGATTATAGAAATAAAATTTAAGAATTAAATATTAAAATCTTATAATCGTGTAATACTTTTTAGTCAAATTCGACATTGTTATCTACATCATAATATACAAATAACTTAGTGATACGTGTGTGAGTGAGGGATTGAGTGACTGGCAGATCATCGTCCAGACGAAACGGCTGAAGCTAGAAGCTTGAAGTTTTGAGTGTTGGTGTTGATAGTGTGTAGGCGTAAGATAAGGCTAAGTGTTTGGATATTCGAACTAGAAGGGTACGTAAAGTACTGGTGTTGATGTATGGAAATGGTTTTAGAAATTCGTACTTATGTGTATGAAAAGTACTTAATGGTACTAAATTTGGTACTATTTGCATTTAGTTGAGCGTCCTGAAAATAATAATTAGGATTAATATTGGAGTACAGGATTGAGGTAGCTTTAAAATTTTTACGTATGTGTACGAAAAGTACACAATGGTACTAAATTTGATAAATGTTGGATTTAGGTGAACACTGGAGTAAGATTAAGCTAGTTTAGAAAATTCGTACTTATGGGTACGAAAAGTACTAAATTTGGAACAATTTGGACATTCGTGGAATTAAGATTACTGTTAGAGTGTAGGATTGATGTAGTTTAAGAAATGCTTACTTATGCGTATGCAAAGTACTAACGGGTACTAAAATTAGTGAAAATACAAGTGCGATTAAAATATGACGGTAGTCTTGAAAATCTGTACTAATGTGTTTAAAAAGTGCTGAAAACTAAATGTGGAACCTGATCACTTTTGAATCTGTATAATGGAAATTAGAAAGAGATTTCGGAAATTTGTGCTCATGTGTATGAAGAATACTAAATGGTAATAAACTTGATATTAGATTTAGGAATATAGGTGAAATTCGGAATTATAGTGCAACGAATTATACATTACTCACGATTTCCATTTACAATATTATTCATTTGTTTTGTATTCCTTTTCCGATTGCGAATTAGCGGGCATTCCGCAAGTATATATAGAAGAGTTTCTTACGACATTTTCAAAATGGCTTATAAGCAAGGCCCAGGCGAAACTGCTGGAAATGAAATCTTAAAAATTTAAATGTTGGTGTATAAGGGTACGACTAAATTTGACAATCACCACCCTGACGAAACTACTGCATATTCTCTAAAGGAACTATGGGTCTATCTCGTTTCCTTTTGCCTGTTGCAAACATAACGGTTTGTAACAGGAAACGATACAGACCCATATTTCCTTTAGAGAATATGCTTAGAATCAGTTTCAGAATCAATACAAAAATGTGTATAAGTCATCCATTTTTTAACCGATTTTTTTGATTTTTATCATTTTCGAAAGCTAATTTAATTTTCTTCCCCGTAATAGAATAAAACTTATATGGCTTGATATCATAATTTCATCGTACAGCCTGAAGAAAGGTAAATTTTGTCATTTTATACGTATTTGTTCACATTTCAACCGCTGTAACTCAGCCAATCCTCAACCAATTTACCAAGTATATATCTTGTTTGAAAGGAAAAATTGTACTCTTAGCAAAAAAAAATGAATAATATAAATCTGTTAAAAAGTAAATAAGTTATTCGAGTTTTAAATTGAAAATCCATGAAACCACGTTTTTCTCTATATTTACCGTTATAAAATAAATTTTCGAAGTGACCCAGAAAAACCAAAGGTATTTTCGTGGTCCAGGGACTCCAACTAAACATATTTGGTACATTAGAACCATTGAAAAATTTTCGTGTCGCACAGTGTAATCAACGCCCAGAAGAAACGACTGATGCCAGAATCTTGAAATGTGTGTGATAAGGCTGGGTTTGTGCAAATTCGTACTAAAAGTGTATGAAAATTGTATCGTAAAGCATTAAAAATGGTAGCACTTATATTGAGTGAACGGGTAGGGCTGGAATTCTAGAGGTAAATTTCCTTATTGCAGTCGTAAGTGTACATAAAATTGTAAATAATACTAACTTAAATAATACTAACTTAATATATTTAGATTGAATCTTCAAAATTTGCGAAAAACGATCGTCATGTATGGGGTTGAAATAAGTTGAGTGTAATTGGCGTTGCGTGGATGCATAGTGCGAATTCGTAAAATTTAATAATTTTGCAAGTTTGAGTTTTACCACAAATTGTACTTACTTAATACTAAATGGTATTAAGTAAGTAGAAAAATTAAGCGAGTACAGAACTTAAATTTTGGTATACTTTTGTGTTGGATTAAGATTTTTTTTAAATAAAAAAGAGGTTATGGTAAGGTTGAAACAGAAAACGACATTTAAAAGTTTATCACTGTTAGTGTACAAATTCTGAATTTTTTTAAGTAATTAAGCACTTATATTAAGTCTTGTTACAGTCAATAGCAAATTGGCATTATCGAAACTACATGCATTTTTACATAGTAATATTTGAATGAATCGAAAATACCACTCACCTAAAAAGCGTAGACGAAGTTGCGGGTAACATATAAAAATAAGCACATTTTCAGTAACAAACATCCAGTTGAGAGTGTTTCTTTAAGTCAATAAATTTGAAGTTTTGAGGCTAGTACGTATTTTAGTGTACGTTTACTACTTACTAAAAGCGAATTTCTTTAAGGGACCAACCAGACATAAACCCATGCCGACAAAAATATCGATCGGATCTAACATACTATAACCTATCATTGACAAACAAATTAATATAATACTAACTTATATTTGCGGGATCTGAATTATTCATGCCAATACATATTTCACATCACGTAATACATTCTTGTATACGTATAACCGAGGCATAACTGTAGATAATATGCTGCGCTTAACAAGTTTAAGGCATATAAAGTATTGTGGACTATAAATATTTAAGGTGAGAATGAGTTTAATATGCATTAGCTCTATCCTCAGGTGGGTCACTCGAATTTGGCACTTGTTCATGGCAGTCTAATATTTGTGTCGCCATAAATTTTACCTTGACATTTTTACGTTTACCTCTGTGAACGTGCAATTGAGTTCAGTTTTCGACTGTAACCCAAAGAGTGTTTAGAACAACTATGCCAACATTGGTCTAAATGTGTATTTAAAAAAGAGTTGTTTTATTTCTATATGTGAAATAACATATATATAAACTTAAATTCGGCAATAGTTTTGAATTGAGAATATTTAAATTATATTTATTATTTAGATAAAAGATTCAATCTTAACCCTTTCAGTGTCAAAAAAATTTTTTGTCGGAATAAAAATCTAAGATTTTGTATTAAAAATCACATAAAGGCACAGAGTTTAGAAAAAAAGCTTTTTTTTAACCCTCGGACAGTTTTGTCTGTCTTTCAGCAAAAACAAAGACATCAATTGTAACGGTACATAGGATAACCGAAAATTTGCAAAGGAATAGAGTAATTTTAAATGTCGAATATATTCGACAAAAACACTGAAAGGGTTAATAAATCTTTGTACACGCAGTATCATGGCATAATTCTACAAGATCATATGTTTTCAATTTTTTCTTAAATTTCCCTTAGTATGTTTTGAAATTTTGTTTCTAAAAATTATTTTTTTTTTTAGATATATTCTGGCATCCCTTATGGACTGTAGTTGCTTTGACCGACTTATTTTCTTATTTTGACCGGTATCCAAACTCCAATTCAAATTGCAACAACTCATTGTATTCCAATAAAGAAGCTTAAATAAAGGATGGATTACATTTCAATTGAGATTGACATGCCTCTGTGATGTAATATACATCTGCTGGCAGTGACATACATACGGTAGAAGGAAGTGCCTCCAAGGCAAACAATAAAATGCTGCTTGATTCGACAGCCCCCAAGACGTTTTTGTTTACAATTCCAACGGTGTTCCATGCTTTCTAATTACAAAATCTCCCCACTCAGTCTGCGCTTTTTTGGTCGCTCGTTCGTTCGTGCTTTTTGTGCATTCACTATAGTACTCGCGTTTCTGTATGCTTGTCGTAATTCATTTAATATTTTAATGAAATTATACTTAATTAAAATGAAAGCAAATTAATCCAAGGCTCCCAGGTACTGCCTGACAGTCACAGTATAACTAACCGACAAAATTTCTCTGTGCTTTTCTGTCGAGCGAGGGGAGTGAGGGCAAGCACTCTTTATTCACACGCTCATACCATAATCCCGACTAAGATGTGCTTTCACGTGCTCCT
Organism: Musca vetustissima; assembly: GCF_032173495.1. Classification (NCBI taxonomy): domain Eukaryota; kingdom Metazoa; phylum Arthropoda; class Insecta; order Diptera; family Muscidae; genus Musca; species Musca vetustissima. The sequence continues at coordinate 70,319 of NW_026875134.1, forward strand.
TTAGTTATCCGTTCAGACGTTCCTTTGCAAGTTGCTTCCATCACGAATTACTTTGATGTAATTAAGTGCGGTGTCTTATGTTTAAGTGTCTACGTTCAACAGCGAGAAGCAACAACTTCATCACCAGGCCAAGTCTGCGTTTTTTAGTCTTTCCATTCAGTCTTTCACACATCCTCAACAATTTTTGTACAACAGCTCATATCAGACAATAAGGCATTCGAAAGAGAGACACCATCACACTTTTATTTCTGCCATCGAATAGTGTGTTAATATATATATATATATATATAAATGCATATGAATTTTGATAGAAATGAACATATGACCACAGTTATTGTGGGGTCAGAAACAATACTCATAAAGTATTTAATTTAACATTTTAACCCTATATGCTTATTTCAAAAGTAATCGATAAATGATAAACATATTAAATGACACTCTCATACCGTGGATCATTTCCAAGTTATATTGTTCGTAAGTCGAATTCGTTATAGGATGCACCTCAGAGTCTGTGGGCGTATGTATGTAGGATACTAAAGGAAGCAATATACATTATTTTCTTGTATTTTTGTAAACACGTGGAGGCTGAATATCAAATAAAATTGTAGCATCAGTACTAATCCTATTTGAAGGGATAATAATCGGTTCAGATTTAATTCATTAGCCCTTACAAAATATTCAATTTTTAAGTATTAGTATTATTTCTATCAAAATATTTTAAAATAGAAATTATTGATAGTTTAGAATCGTGGGTAGCAATTACAAATAATATATCTTAATCAAACACTCCCACTGTATATTTGCCATTTACCTTCTGCCTTATTGTTTCATGTTTTTGCGAAATGTATGACATGACTAAAATTTCAAAACCTGTTTTTGTTATCAAATTTATTTTAAGCCGATACATCTTAACGTAACTCTTGTAAAACAACGGAAGGTACATTTCGGTGAAGTAAAGTGCGAGGCAATCACCATAATTCTGTGACACATTATTTTTAAAACTCGAGCTTCTTCGCATAACATGCTTTTTTGCTGTACGTACAACCTAAATTGTTTTACATAATATAAATGTCGCTTATTGCATCTTCGTTTGGGGGATTTACGAAATAGGTCCCCAATGAAATAAGTCCTCAATTTTTCATACACAAAACAAATCAAACTATATTTGAGGAGTTCTTTCTTTTCAGATATTTATTTAATTTTGTTTTTGCAAAATAGTCAGGCTTAATCCCAGTTTGTTGCTTTTATAAAAAACAACTATTTATTAGACCAACAACAACGTTATGTGCATTCGTCACAAAGTGACGACACATAGCAGTGGGAAATGTGTTGTAGTTGTCTGTAAATGCCTTGTGGACCACGAAGTCAGGCGCCAACGAAACGAACTTCTCATTGGGGTCGTATCGCTGGTAACGTAAGAACTTCGAATTGTCACAAGAGACATTTGGGTTTGAAAGGTTTTTTGTAAAGAAGCTATTAATAGCTTCTGGGGAGAATATCCCAACAAAAAACTAAGGGAACTGATGAGGATCAGTGGCGAGATCCGAAACTATAGTCTTCCCTGCCTTACCCCTCGGCGGACAATGCCATACATTCCCCACTAATAAATAGTTGTTTTTTATAAAAGCAACAAACTGGGATTAAGCCTGACTATTTTGCAAAAACAAAATACAAATGGTATCCCAAATAACCCGCCAAACACTACTGAATATTTATTTAATTTTTAAATTTAAGAATTTTTGTCATTATGAAAAAACTCCCTAAATTCTAAAAATGAAGCAAGGACTTACAATTTTTTGACTATTTCATTTTTCAAAAATTTAAACAGAACCGCTAATTTGTATCACGGCCGGCAAAGATCTCAAAAACTGCATATCTTACGACATGTCATTTTTGGGTTCAAGGAAATAGTGAAATACTTAGAAATACATTTGCTGATGAGCTTGCTTTAGAGTTGTCCGATCTGCAGATGGAGGGACTTGTTGGCCTTACAAGTCCCTCCATCTGCAGATAGGATTGTTTGTTATTACATTGACAAAATCCCTAACATCTACTACGACAAAGCAGAACTTCAAAATCCATCGGGCCTTATATTTCAAAACGTAGAACTATCTCATTGCTGTCACAAAAGAAAAAAGGATATCAAACACACTGTAGGGCTCATAACAGGTCACTGAAGGAGTCGGATATTGCCGTTATGTTATGTGACGATGAGGAAGAGTTGGAATATACTGTTTGTTAGATATTGGATTGATACTCTTACGTTCTACTCCGCAACAGATTCCATACCTGCCATGATTAAGCTAAAACATCTAACCTCTTCCCCTTTTCTTTCATTACTCTGGAAGAACACAATGGGCCAAAAGTCTCAGAGCTAAATAACTAGTGGCCAGACATCCATTACTCTATCCCAGGGATGCAAAAGTTGGTACAATTGTATTAATTTTAGCACTATTTGGAAGTAAAAAATACAATAGCACCCCAATGACATATTTAGCACTATTTTTTAAATTGTATCAAATTATTCTCACTTAAAAGTATTATAAGTGCTTAAACATACAATATGGAATGAAACGTCACATCCTCCGCTGTCGTTACGAATGGATGAATTTGCCGCTTCAAAATTCAGTATTCGCGATCAGATTGATAAATTCAGTGAAGATATTAATATTAATTAAATATTATTTCTGTAACTGTTCTATGAGAGATGATTTTTCAATGTTTCAGGAATAATTCAGTACAAATATTCATGTTGTTTTTAAATACTCAACAACTCCATGGCTTTCATGTCAAGAAGTTGTTGAAACAATTTTGGCGCAGTTGAAATCGCTTCAATATTATTTTACACTAAATGATTTCGAAGCTGATTCCCAAAAGTTAAGGCTCTATTCTATTATTTCAGAATTTTCAAACCCTTTTTATATCCTCCACCATAGTGTGGAAGGTATATTAATTTTGTCATTCCATTTGTAACTCATCGAAATTTTCAATAAGCATTAAGCAGGGTAAAATTCTAAGACGATCTAGCCATGTCCGTCCGTCCGTCTGTTGTAATCACGCTTTCTTCTGAAGGAATTGAGATAGATCGTCAACATTTAGCATAGAGTCTGCAGGCAGATGGGCTATAACGGTCCACGTTTAGGCATAGCTCCTATTTAAGGGTACAGCCCAATTTTAGATATTTTGGGGTTCTTGAGCGCGCTATTACACCGAATTCGTTGAAATTTGGTACACTGGGTTCTTTTTGGGTAGCAAATGTCGCCACTAAAAGTTATAAATATCGGTCCACTTTTTCGGGTATCCCTTATATAAGGGCATCCCCAATTTCGGTATTTTGGGGTTTTTGAGCGCGTTTTTCAACGTATTCGCTGAAATTTGGTACATTGGGTTCTTTTTGGGTATCAAATGTCCTCACTACAAATTATAAATATAGGACCACTTTTTCTGGTAGCCCCCACATAACGGTACCTCCAATATACGGTATTTTGGGGGGTATAAGCGCGTTTTTTAACCGAATTCGCTGAAATTTGGTTTTTTGTAGTCGCATATGGTAACAAACCTCCCTCCTAAAAATTATTAATATTCGTCCCCTATTAGGGGTATTCCCATATAACCCCTTTTTATATGATTTGTTCCGCGTTTTGGGTCGGGTTCTAAGACTTTGTTGTAAATTGAAATTTGTATTTCATGTATGTCGGCAGGATTCAGGCATATTCTTCATATAATAATTCCTGAAGGGAAGAATTGAGATACATAACTAAAATATTGGGTTCCAAATGTATATATATCGGTCATTAATTAGGCATAGGCCTCATATAAGTATAATCCCAAATATTCGCTAATTCCTAAACTATGTAATCTAAATTGCAGTAGTTTGAGGATTGTATATTTCATGCGTATATTCCATGGACATATACTAATAACGCATGGTATATACTAAGCGTTATTAGTATATGTCCACGCTTTGGGGGGTTTCATTACAAATTGCTGAAATTTGTATTTGGTGTACACAATTGTTTACATAAACCGGTTTGCAGGTTATCGGTATAGGTTCACTTTTTGGTATGTTCCCTATATTTTCATTTGAAGTATCTGCCACAGGGATGCAAAAGTTGGTACAATTGTACTAATTTTAGCACTATTTGGAAGTCAAAAATACAATAGCACCCCAATGACATATTTAGTACTATTTCTAAATTGTATCCAATTATTTTCACTTAAAACTATTATAACGATCACGTCAAGCAGCTATTGAAATGATTTTGGGGCAGTGGGAATCACTTCAATATTATTTTACACTCAATGATTTCGGAACTGATTCCCAAAAGTTAAGGCTCAATTCTATCAGCATTTTCAAACCCTTTTTACAAACTGTTATTTTTGTTCTTACAATATGGACTAAAAATTATAAATAATGTCAATTTAGAAATGCAGTCTGAGGATGCCAGAATGTATGTATCAAATGGAAAGGGTATTTTCATATGAAAATATAATTAAAACCAAAGAAAGGAATGTTTCGAGTGCTTCAAATCTTATATAAACGAAGGATTTCTTGAAGTCGAAGGATTTCTTGAACGATTCATGAGAATAGACTGCAAAAAAGTTTTACTTAACTGATCATTTTATATGTAAGACTTATAAGTGCGGAGAACAAATGAATTTGTTGTACCTTTTTGTTAATTTTAGGTGCTCATCTTATCTATGTGTATATAGAAATGAATTTTTATGTATGTTTTTGTATATTTGATAATAGCAATAAAAATTGTATTGAAAAATATATAAAAAGTACAATCGGACTGAAAAAATTACACATTTTATTGAAAGCCAGTACAATTTGAATAATTTCATTTCGCATCCCTGCTCTATCTTATGCCATTTCGCATTTAACACTAGATTTACCAGACCAGTCATTTTGACTGGTCGTGCAATTTCAATTCAAAATTCCTATTACATATAACATTTACTTTCCGAAATGATATTATGACTTTTTTAGCTATAAGTAGAGAATGTATTTGCTGAACTTAATTTTAATTTATATATATTAGTAACAAATATATAAATACCAACGGCGAAACGCGTCGCATAGTGGTGGGCTTTCCTTTTCATTGTAACTCCGATCATGTAGCTCATCTCGAAAGAGAAATTTATAAAAAATATATATATTTTTTGTTATTGACATTTATACCAAAACCAGTCAAAATGGCTGGTGCATGTTTCTACGAAGACACAGCCAACATCACATGCTAAGAAAAACATTATGAACGGGAGTATAAGTAGTGTATTACGCATTGACAACCATATTTTGGAACATATACGAATATGTACAGAGTTAGAAGGCTCTCGAGTTTTGGGGAAAATGGACAATTACGCAAGGGAAATTGAAGGCATTTCTTGCAATATTGTACGCACGTGGGGCCTACGAAGGATATACTTTGAGGCTTCAATATTTGTGGAACGACAAGAGGGGACCATAATTTTTCTCCAGCTCTATGGGTAGACGGGATTTTACTGAGATTCTGCGATACATTCGTTTCGACGAAATAAGAGGAGTCAAATGTTGCAAACAGACAAATTCGCTTTAGTCTAAGCAGTTTGGGATAAATTTATTGATAATAGCCAAAATTGCTTCAATTACTGTGCTTATATAACTGTGGATGAGCAACTTTTCCATCGAAGGACAGATGCAGGTTTGCACAGTATATACCAAATTTGATGTAGAGGACATATTTGGTAGAGGAAATATTTGTTTCCGTATTTAGCAAAAGACGACGTATACCAATATCAAACTTCGAGGCAAAACCCACAGGAAGCTGATATACCAACTACAAAAGGAACGGTTTCTGTACGCAAATGGTGTCAAATAGGATATTATAAATCCACATATCCATTACTAATAATATTGTCCAACTTATTTTTATAATTTTTTGAGTGAATGAAGACTGGAAATCACCAGTCATTTTGACTGGTTTTGGTAGAAATAGGTATACCTAAATAGCTGGTAAATCTAGTCTTAATACTAGTATACCCTACTTTGTGTATAATAACATAATATCGTATATCCCGATTTTGCTCCCACCTTAAAAGGTTACGTTTTTGATCGATTTATTCTTGTGCCGTCTTCATAATCGTAAAGGATGTTTATCATTATGCACAACATACTGTTCTTTAGAAGTTTCATATGTACTTCATGTATGTATGTCGTCCTAATTGTCCATATTACCTAATTGTCTGTTATTGCTTATGCTTATTTTCTTTTTTGTTTTATGGTAGGAGATTAGAAAAAAGATACAAAATTTTGTAAAACGGTAAAATACTAAATTAAGCCAGGTCAAAAGGAATAAAGAAAATCCTAAAAGGAATTTTAAATAATCTGAATCGGTATAAGAAACGACAAAATTATAGAACGGTTTTATTTTATTTATTATTATTTTTTTTTTTTTTTTTTTTTTTTTTTGTGAAATATTCACAAGTTTAGCAGTGAAAGAAAGATTCACAAAAAAAAGACAAAATGAAACATTTACGATAGTCTTTAAAATGTTGTTATTAACAAACTTATTTAGATGTTATTACTATTGATTGATAATAATTATGAAAATATGAGTAAAAACATGTATTCGTAATTTAAAATTTAAATTACGTTATTTACTTTTCTAAAATGAAAAGGTTTCCATGGATATACTGGCTTCCACTAAATTGCAGCCGCCTTTTTCGCCATCTTTTATAAAGGATGTTTTAACAAGCCAATTACCAATACTAAAATCTAAACACCCATACCGTGGGCCTAATTAACAATTTAGTTTGGTCTTCCATACCCAAAATAACACAAATTGGAAGGCGCTATACCTAAACATATTGATTACTTCTGGTATGAATATTTGCCATTCAATTCAACATACAATCATTTATGTAAGAAAACGTCTCCAAATCAATGACTATGTCAAGAACGAAATGAGAGATATGATGGAGTACGGCTATATGGTTACAAAAGTTTGACCAAATAGCTATATTGAACCATTTTTCCGAAAAATTACAAATATTGACTACATTCCGAAGAGAGGAAAGTGGTTTAAAATTGATAGTTGGAAATCTTAAATGCTAAATTAGAGCCCGGAGTTTGGGTACTTACCTTATTGAATCAACAAAAAACATCTTGCACCCTCTTTCCGGGTTTCTGGTACCAACTCGTTTTAAAATGGATATAAGGTATTTTTCATCTATTATCTCTGTTTTCGTTGATCGCAAGCATAGCTAAGTAAATAATCGAGAACGAATATTTGTACTGAGTTGGTTTGCTGTTCTTTCTAACGGTAGTTAGAAATGCAAACAGCATACATATTTCACTCAATCATACATTATTGCAGAATGCACTCAAGTAGAGTTACCGATCTGCATGTGCACTTTGCCCTTTATAACTTTGTTACCCATATCTGTCCAGCAGAGATGTGCAGAAACAGTTAAATGCCCGCATAATACATACGTCAGAAACGTCGGAAACCGCCCCAAAACCATTAGGTTTTTGACAAGATAGCTATTCCCATTAATCAATTCGAAAATTACGCACGCTTTACTCAAATCCATATAAAATGTCAAAACTTAAAAAAGTTCAGAATTTTTTATCAGCATTAGTAAGGAATAGTAAGATGTACGTAAAAATAATATATATTCTTGAAAATAACTGTATACGGTTATAATATTGAAATAAATGACGTTTACTACATTTATTACATTTTATACAAGTATATGACGTTTTAAACAACTTTTTGAACACATTAAAAAAGAACACATTAAAAAAAGAGGTGGCGCTGTTCGCACTTTTTGATTTTTGTCGGTCTTGATATTTGAAGGTTTTTTCAAACATACACCCTCCATAGTATGGAGGTTATATTAATTTTGACATTCCGTTTGTAACACACCGAAATATTCATTTCCGACCCTATAAAGTATATATATTCTTGATCAGGGTAAAATTCTAAGACGATCTAGCCATGTCCGTCCGTCTGTTGTAATCACGCTATCTTCCGAAGGAATTGAGATAGGGTGCTGAAATTTTGCATAGGGTTGTCTTTTGTCTGCAGGCAGGTCAAGTTCGAAGATGGGATATATTGGTCAACGTTTAGGCATAGCTCCCATATAAGGGTACCCCCCAATTTTCGGTATTTTGGTGTTCTTGAGCGCGTTTTTCAACCGAATTCGCTGAAATTTGGTACATTGGTTTCTTATTGGATGCTAAATGTCTTCACAAAAAAATATAAATATAGGTCCACTTTTTCTGGTAGCCCCCATATAACGGTATCTCCTAATTTTCAGTATTTTGGGGGTTTTGACCGTATTTTCCACCGAATTGGCTCTAATTTAGTACTTTGGGTTCTTAATAGGTTCCAAATCACTCCATAAAAAATTATGAATATAGGTCCATTTTTTCTGGTAGCCCCCATATAAGGGTACCCACAATATTCGGTATTTTGGAGTTCTTGAACGCGTTTTTCAACCGATTTGGCTGAAATTTGGTACATTGGGTTCTTATTGGGTACCAAATATCTCCACTAAAAATTATAAATATAAGTCCATTTTTTCTGGTAGCCCCCATATAAAGGTATTCCCAAAATTTAGGCATTCGAAATCACTGAAATTTGGTATTTTGTAGCCGTATATGGAAACAAATCTCACTACCAAAAATTATTAATAGTCAATCCCAATTTAGGCGTAGTCCCTATATAACCCCATTTTTATTTATATTAATATAATTATCTGATTTTTCCGCGTTTTGGGTTTGGTTCTAACACTTTGTTGTAATCATTTCACCTTCGAAGGATATCGAGATAAAAAACTAGAACGTGTGCTTTGATAATGAACTAGATGTGAACTATAGCCCGCATTTAGGCTTAGCCGTAGCCCCTGTGTGGGAGGTACCTGAAGGCATGGACCGATATTCCCCAATTTCGGACTTGATCTAAGTTTGGAAGACATAATAAAATGGGATGAAATCAAATTTTTCTGAAACGGATTTGGTCCAAAGAAACAAGGGGTCTAGAACCAATATTTCGATGAGGCACATTTTCACCGTGTGAAAGTGTATACACACTAATTAACCATAAGGCTGAGGGTATAATTTTCTATTAGAAATTATTGTTTACATAATCGGTTTGTAGAAATGTCGGTATAGGTCCATTATTTGGTATGTTCCCTATATTTTCATTTTAAGTACCTGCCAGTATATCTATGGTGGGGGATATCCAAAGTTCGGCCCGGCCGAACTTAACGCTTTTTAACTTGTTTAAGTTTAAAATTAAATTTATGCTACATAAAAACGCTGCTGGATTAAACAGTCCTTCTTTTCGAAGGGTGGGCAAGATTTCTAACCACTGGAACATCCAAATCCAATAATTCCAACGACATTCGAAAGAGTACGTGTCTGGTATGAACTATGACCTATAAACTTTCATTTTTGAAAATTCCATATTTTTGACCACAAACCAAGTTAGAAAATAAGGAAGATCTCGATCGATTACATTTAACCTAATTTATACGATAGATATGCATGTACAGAATAACATGTTAAAAATTGTAGCGGATTGGATTAACATTTTTTGAGTTAAAGTGCCCGCCATCCGTACCAACATTGTTTCGAGAAAACCACGTTTATGTTTATGAAGCTTGATGCTAACACATTACATCGGTTACATCTTCAAGAGTCATTTAAATGAAGATTCTTGAATTAGGTTTGGTTCAAATTAAATAAAAAAAAACAAAATTAAATTTTTGAAACCGAAAATTAGGGAATCCCCTTAATATAACATACATACATAACATACATACAATTTGGTAATAACTATACTATAAAATAAATTAATACACAAATTATATTATAACCTAGTAAACTGCCACTGAACTTTAACTTTCTGCGGTGCAACATATTTGCATTATCTTGGGTGTAATGGTAATATTAAACAATATTAGAATATATAGACCTTTTTACAAAATTAGTATATTCTCCATCCCACAGCCCTCTCGCACCAATGCAATTAAAATCAGATTGGAGGTCAACCATCCCTACAATGCCACTGAACTTTAACTTTCTGCGGTGCAACATATTTGCATTATCTTGGGTGTAATGGTAATATTAAACAATATTAGAATATATAGACCTTTTTACAAAATTAGTATATTCTCCATCCCACAGCCCTCTCGCACCAATGCAATTAAAATCAGATTGGAGGTCAACCATCACTACAATGCCATCATTTCCAGAACTATTGATCTGTAACATCCAGTTAATAACATAAATGAAAATAGCTAACATTATTTCATTGTAATGAGCAAAACATGTTATGAATGATTCTTAAAATTTATGTAAACAAAGAAGTTTTAAATGTATCCGTTTATTGATCTATTCATTTCCCAAATCTTTCATCCCGATCTTTGTCATTTTATATAACGTCAATTTTTGCAATTTTCTGCTCAACGATGACATAAGCCTATTTATATAAAAAGTCTTTGAAAAAATATGTCAGAAAATAACGGATTTCATGGTTTTCGAGGTTTACATTTACTTATGGGAAATATTTGTTGGTAAAAACTATAAACATGGATGGAATTATATCAAATGTCACATTTCCAAAATTCTATTACCAATACAAATAATACAATATATTTTTTTATTTTCTTGTATTCAAACAATGCTTATTCCTTATGCCATGTTCTGACGGGCATTCGAACAACGTAGTTCGCTCTCAGAATTACGTACATGAATTAACCCGTTCATACGACACTATTCTTAATTCATGTCATCAGAGTTTTTTAATGGTAAATGGTAACATATTTTCGTGAATCACATATGAATCTAAATAGAAAACATAATTCTCTTTCTCCTGACTATAATATCAACCCCTATCTCTTTACTTTTAATTCATGTTTTCCATTTTTTCTGAAAATATTGTTCTTTTCAATACATTTTTATATTTTCTGAACTCAAATGTCAAATTTGAAAATTGGAGAATTTTGTTTGGGTTTCCCCACTTTTGTTTCTCGTTTTGCACGCTAATTAGAACCAAGGGGAAAGAAATGCATATTGCAATATGTAGACAACAAAAAGTATATCCTTCTGCATATATAAAAACTAGAATTTTGGTTACTTTTCATTCATCATTTTCAATTTTACTAAAAATGTTTGAAAAATTTAAACATTTTTTCATGCTGTCAAAATTAATTTATTTTCTATAAATTCTCTCAATTGTTAGAGATGGGGCAAAATTCTTGGTGATTCAGAGAGTGATTCGAATTGAACAACGTACAAAACTCGGTGTTCTCTCAGACAATTTTGTATGGGGAACTAAGTAATTACTTCATAATTAAGGGTCGAACAACGAATGAGAGAGCGAACAACGCTCGTCTGTACATGGCATTAACCTCTTCCCCAATTTCAGCGGTTTCGCTGAAACATTGATATTTCAATCACACGTATTAAGCTGGCAACCAAATATATTTTTTCGGTTAAAGATTAAAAGCGAATATTTTAGACATTTATATCCGTGTTGCAAAAAGCAATATTGTATTCGTATCCTACATTTTAAATAAACTGTTATTTCACAAGTAATACTCAAAGACAAATGTACATGTATATCTATCTAAATAGCAACAACAGTGTGGAATTTAATTATAATCCCTTAAATTAAATATTTATGTTTCAGATAATGCAGCCATTAGAAGAAGCACAACAACAAGAATAGTAAGATGTAAATGGAAGAATTACACAAACAGACACACAGATACAAAACAGTTCTAAAAAGTGTGTTGCTGATTTCAAGTACAAAGAAATTGTACTGGGATTCGATTCGTTTCCAAAAGTTGAGTGCCACATTGTCTGGCACACAAGAGGAGCAATGATACTAACTGAAATATAAATCAGAAGAAATGTAAATTTGCATAAAGTATTTCTTAGGCAACCGAAATCGCAAAATGCAACAAGTATTACAATTTCTTACCATACACCACCCGACCTACAACAAATTCCATTCCATTAAAAATTCTACCAGAATTAAGATTCAACTATCAGCATTGCCACAATATCGTCATACAAATGAAAAGGATAGCAATTACACCAAGAATTCAACAAAAACAAAAAACATAAAGACAGCAGTAATACAATACACACACTCACACACATACCCAAGGAAATAACAACAGCAATTTAACAGTTAATTCTCCTGTATGGAACTGTAATAAAATAAAGAAGGATGCTTTAGTGCAAGGAAAACAGCTGCATATTCATGCAACAGATACACATACAGTGGACAGTGAACTCGAAACACACGTACATACAATGTAAGAAATTAAATATGTTTATTGTTGCAGTCACGTAAGCACCTGATGTTGCCAACTCTGGCTGACACGTCTTGACTGTAGTTCGAAGGACATTCATGACACTATCACCATTGTTTGTCCAAATGGTGGCGGACAGCAGCCATTGGCTGAGGCTGCTTTGTTATGTCGCATTGACTTGAATTCGTTAATTTAACAGTAATTCAATTAAATGCAGACGTCCAGCTGCCACAGCCATTCGTTGCAGTCATTGTAGCCAAGCAACAGATCCAAACTACCTGAACAATAAAGCGTTCATCCGTGCGTCGAATATAACAGAATAGGTGCAAATTAACTAACGTATGTGTATATTAGGGTAGATTGGTATCTATAACAATTTTTTGTGAATACACAACCGTTAGAATTTCCGAATTTCAATCGAAGTTGCTGACAAATACATACCATCTGTCTATGATATAATTACTATCAAAGACATAGACACCGTAAAGACTCGACAAAATGCATTTTGTTTATATATAGCGCTTAAAACGTGTTCCGAGGAATACATTATCCTGACATATATGTAAATTTTTAATAGTTTCTTTTTTCTAGGTCCGCTTGACAAATAATTCCACTAATATCTGATATATCTGCGTCTAATTTTAGATTGATGAAAGGGCAAATAAAATCGATTTGAAATTTGATACTCACTTCGCTTCAAATAAAACTTTGAATTTTTGTGGGGAAGGTACCAGGTGGACGGATGAGTTCTATCTTCGGACTTGATTTACGCTTTGTTCTAATATTTCCATTTTGGGCCATTCGGATTCTCAATTAAATTAATATGAAATTTATTAATTTCAAATTGTCGACCCATTTGACAGATGTACCGGGGATCTATTCCGCAATCTTCGGATAAGATATACAGATAAGATGAAAAAATATTAAGAACTGATAAACTAAATTACGGAGTGTTTACAAAAGAAACACAAAAATAAAGATAATCAAAACAAGTAAAAAAGTGTCAGTCGGTGTTGCCGACATATATATATATATATATATATATCTATATACCCCCACCCCAGCCTATGGTTTGCGGAGGTCTTCGGAATTAGACACAGATTTTATTATTAGCTTTATATAAGAAATATGTATTTATCAAAGAGATTTCGGATTTAATGTTGATAAAATTTTATAAACTATTGACCATTTGTGAAGGAGGTACCGGAATGAGTTGAGAACTGGGTCCCATCTTTGGACTTAACCTAGATTTCGTAAAGATAAAGAGTTGTGCAAAGTTTGGTTCATATCGGACATCCATTCGCCAGATATTGGATTTACATATATTGAAAATTCCTGAAACTTGATCTATTCTTGGTAAAGAATTTTGCAAATTTTCGTTAAAATCTGATAGTCCGTTTGCATTTTATGACAAAACTAATTTTTAGCACAATTTTGACCATTTTGTGAGGGAGGTACTAGAAGGAGCGGACCGATATTCCGCATCTTCGAACTTAAACTAAGTTTGAACAAAATATTAAGATGTGCAAAGTTTGAATAAAATCGGTGCTGCCTTCGAGAGTTATCGTGCGCGCCACCCAGACAGACGGACAACGCACGGACGGACGGACATGGCTAAATCGACCCCACATTTTCTGAAAAGGATTTGGTCCAAAGAAAGATGAGGCACATTTTCACCGTATCATTAGCCTAAAGACTGAGGGTATAATGAACAGTTCAAGTGTTACTCAATATCTTTAGATCTAAAAAAAATTCATTTGGGAAATATAAATATTCTAGCATCAGACCTCAAGAAGAAATTTCCATAATTGTTTTGACATGGTAACCCATTGCGACTACTTATAGTGGCAATAGGAGAGACAAAACTGAACCAGATTCGGCACCACCACATACAAAATGTTTTTTACCACATGTCGGCCGAGTCGTGTGAAGTTAATAAATTTTAAGCGAAAGAAATGAATGTTCACATGGATAAATTTTCCTTTTTTGTTGTTGCTGTTTGATCTGCACCCGCAACACTTTCTCCAGCCCGTTGGCATTGCTTATGCTTGTTTTTATTCGCTGTTATCATTTACTATGTCCTCTTGGCACGGCATACAGTCGTACAAGTGAATTAATCGTAATTTCTGCTCTATGTGATAAACACATGCAGTTTATGGCATTTGCTGCAATGAAAGTTGTGCAAAGCGACCATCATGGCGTATACGTGCGATTATTTTTCTCAAACCAAAAAACACGAGACAAAAAAATTCCTCATACGTCATGGAGTTTGCAATGCGACATAAAACTTAGACCAAAGTACCAGTCCACGTACATCCTGTGGTGTTTCTTAAACGAAAGCATTTAAAAATGTTGTAGCATTTTGAAGAGCACTACAACAGATAGATATTTGAAAAGATTTATTTTACTGTCGTATTTACTTTTTTAGATTTATTATTTTTTTTAAATTAGTTGTTATACTCAATTGCCCGCCGTTAATCGTACAAGTAAACGCACCCAATAATATCACACTAATAAGATACAAATGACATTCCATATTTCATAATAATTGTGTGTATTGGCCACAACGACACTCTTGAGGAAATTAATTCACTATATTTATTTTTTTAGTCACTTTATTTCACACAGCCACTTCTTTTGAAGATCGCTGCAGACCTTACAATAATTCTTCTATATGTACTTCTTAAAAATATTCCTGGTTCGGAATCTATGTTTCAGCAACATCTACTTAGCCATCCATAATTCCTTCTCATCCCCATATTATAATTTTTGGAAAAAATACCTAAAAAAAGAATTCTGGTTAATATTAAATACAAAAATAAATGATATTACAGATAAACTTACCCCAAACACATTTCAATATATCTGCACCAAAAGAGTGTTGTATCAAAGCTTCAACATGAATATTCTTTGTTGAATTGTTTTTGTTTTGATTATGCATTCTTCGTAATCACTTACAAATGACATCATTATGTTATAATCAAAGTCGCTTATAAGAAACAAACTTCGTTTTAACAAAGGTACTGTACACACAGGCATATGTTTATAAAGTGACAATGTTGCATAGATGATCTATAATAAATCTCTACAATCCATTTTTTCTGATTTTTCACAATTTTAATTATTCCTAATTTTTTATAAACAAATGTTATGGGAAATTTTAATTTTTTCTCAAATGATGTAAATTAGCTTTGCGATCGATTTCAATCGATGATACCGTACTAAATTTTGACAGTTCATTTTGAGCAAATTTCTTACTGGATTCTCAAGATCAAAACTTCCGCAAAGCATCATAGATTCTTTCTTTCGTTCAAAGTTGTCTTGTGTTCTTCTTGAACGAACTAGTTCAAATGAACGAGTCAGTCCACTAAACTAGTGAACGACATAATTCAGTTGTTATTATTGTCGTTCACTGAACTAAACGCAGTCGGTTTCTGAACGACTTTGCTCAATGAACGCCGTCGATCACTGAGCGGCATTGTATTTTCTTCTACACGTTCAGTGTTGTTCACATGTGCACTGACTTTGACCAACTGAACGGAGTCAAATAAGAACAGTTTCATATAAAATCTGTTAAATTGAATGAAGGTACGTGTAAAATATTGTTGTCCCATTTCATGGAATGCTTAAAATGTCAAATGCTGCAGCTGGAGGGTCAGGAAAGATATGAAGCGACATTTAAAAGCAAAACACCCTCGTAGACAGCCGCTGGAAACCACGGAAAAGAGACCAGAAGGTGTCCGGAGCAACAACTGCAGCACAAACAAATGTGCAGCCGAATATTACGGAGTTATGCCATCGATCACCACCCATTAAAAAGTGGAGAAAATAGGTAGGAAAAACCTTCGATTGATTGTGAAAGGTTATCATTCTTTACGGTTGGTTGAATTGCCAGAACTATTGAATTGAACTGAGCACCTATTTAAACGATATAAGCAACTGAACGAGGTGAACGACCTAGTTCACTATTACAAAATGATTTAGTTCGTTCGATCACTGAACTGAACGAGATCGGCCAAGACTAATTCAAAGGGAAAACTCCAAAAATAAAAAGTTTTTTTTTTATATTTATAAAAATCACACGAATCTTAAATTATACCCAACAATTAATAAGTTTATAATCCTAATCACATCGCTTGGCATCATACATAAATATTCAAAGTGTAAGTCGATTGAAAGGCCTCTAAAATTCATAAAATAATTGTTATATTTTTTTTTAACCAAAAGGTTGCAACAATCGCTAAATGTGGAACGCAAAGTACCAAAAACAGAGTGCCATGATAAATTTTGTAATGTACCCACCGGGTAGATTCACCAAAAAAATCACTGCCTCCACCAGAACCATTAAGATGCAATACCAATCTACTCCACATAACACTTTTTTTGTGGATCCTCCATTTTTCCACGCTTTACATTGCGACCAATCGTGCCAGTGTCACCGTTAAGAAAATTATAACGTCTCCAAACAGCCAGGTTACACCATACTGGAACCCTTATTGGCAGACTGGAATATATTGATCATTGAATCTTATCAACTGAACATCTGACCCACGTGATAAGACATAATAAATTTGACCGCCACTTGATCTTAATAATATCCATATAATTGAGATTCACATGGTGGCATTTCATCGGGATTAATTGAGCTGTCTCAGATCCTATCTACACCTAATGTTGTTTTCTGAAGCAATCTTCATATAAAACAAATAAAAAAAACAGTGAGCGGAGCAGTATAGTCAGACGGGGCCGACCATACGATACCCTACACAACTACCACGGAATTCGGATGTTTATTTCGATTCCCTTCAAGGTGAGTTGTGTTGTGATGTTCGCCTATATTCCACTAGAAAACACACACAAAAATAAGTTTTCGGTCCACTTCATCCCAAAATTTTAATCAGATCATCATCGAAAATTATAGGCTATGTCTTTGACCATATTTGGAACTTCATGGAAAATGTTAAAGGAATCAGCGCTATATTTCCGCCCTCTAATGAGGTAATGGGTTACTAAATAGTATTTGAATACGTAAGCATCTGTAAATATTTGTGTGTAACTCCCACATCCGAGTACATTCGACAATGTAATTGGAGTCATTTTGAAGGTAAACCATTCCTCGTGGTAATATCAACTTCGCGGATCTATATGCTTCACGAGTAAATATATACGCCATAGAATACAAAGTTTGTCATTTTTCACACAAAAGTCAATGTCCATTTGACCCGCTAAATAATGACCAATCTTTACCAAAGCAGGCATGTATATTCTCTGTCCCAATCCTCTTCTCCATGTAAGAAGGATGGTCCATAGCATCCCCTAAATATTTAGCGATCTTTGCCAAAAACAATAGGGGTCTTCATTGGCCAAAACCCTTCCTACATGCAAAATTTCGTGAAGATTGGTCCATAACTGTGGTCTGTATCGTGTTTACAAATTATAATGGACCCACGGACGGACGGACACACATGTCTAGATCGACTCAGCTAGTCGAGATATGACAATCGGTATACTTAATGGTGGGTCTAGGACCAATATTTCGCGGCGTTACAAACTCTTGGGGCTGCACAAAGCTATAATATATAATACCCTGACAACATAGTTGTGTAGGGTATAACATGCAGACGCCTACAAAATACACCCTAAGCACCTCAGAATACCTGCATTTAATTGGAACTAGCCACTGGCTAATGTTAAGATGATGTCGATGTCATAAACTGTCTGAAAAGTCCACTATTATGTAAGGCCGCGTTCTGAATTCCTAACATCCATATGTATACCCCTTTGGTGAACAGCGGATTTACAAAGCCCATCGAATGTATATTCATCGACCCCGAAAGACCGTGGAATACCATGTCTAAAAATTTAATCAAAATTTAAGTTTTAAAATTTAGTATCATCTGCATCAGTTCCAGTGCTTAATTATACAGTTTATTATTATTTTTGCTATTTGATGTGATATTTAATACACGGAATTGATTTTACACCTAGTTATATATAACTATTTTTGATACCAAACGTATAATCGAAGCACAAAAGAATTTGCATGTACCCAACCATCACGTAAAGTTCGAGCGGAGGCCTTCATCGACAGCGGAGTATGGGGGTAAGTCCTTTTTGTTGTTTATTTTTATCATTAATCTTTGATTTCATCATTCATTAATATTTTTATACCCTCCACCATAGTATGGAGGGTATATTAATTTTGTCATTCCGTTTGTAACTCATCGAAATATTCATTTCCGACCCTATAAAGTATATATATTCTTAATCAGGGTAAAATTCTAAGACGATCTAGCCATGTCCGTCCGTCTGTTGTAATCACGCTATCTTCTGAAGGAATTGAGATAGGGTGCTGAAATTTTGCATAGGGTTGTCTTTTGTCCATTCCGAAGATGGAATATATCGATCCACGTTTTGGCATAGCTCCCATATAGCAGTACCCCCCAGTTTTCGGTATTTTGGGGTCCTTGAGCGTGTTTTTCAACCGAATTCGGTGAAATTTTGTACATTGGGTTCTTATTGGGTACTAAATGTCTTCACAAAAAATTATAAATATAGGTCCACTTTTTCTGGTAGCCCCCATATAATCTACCTCCTAATTTTCAGTATTTTGGGGGTTTTGGTCACCCCACAAAAAATTATGAATATAGGTCCATTTTTTCTGGTAGCCCCCATATAAGGGTACCCACAATTTTCGGTATTTTGGGGTTCTTGAGCGCGTTTTTCAACCGAATTGGCTGAAATTTAGTACATTGGGTTCTTATTGGGTACCAAATATCTCCAATAAAAATTATAAATATAAGTCCATTTTTTCTGGTAGCTCCTATATAAAATTACCCCCAAATTTCGGCATTTTGAGGTTCTTGAGCGCGTTTTTCAACCGAAATCATTAAAATTTGGTATTTTGTAGCCCCTACCAAAAATTATTAATAGTCAACCCCTATTTAGGCGTAGTCCCCGTATAACGCCATTTTTATATTAATATAATTATCTGATTTTCCGCGTTTTGGGTTTTGTTCTAACACTCTGTTGTAATCATTTCACCTTCGAAGGATATCGAGATAAAAAACTAGAACGTACGGTTCGATAATAAACTATATGTGAACTATAGCCCGCATTTAGGCTTAGCCGTAGCCCATGTGTGGGAGGTTCCAGACGGCATGGACCGATATTCCCTAAATTCGGACTTGAACTAAGTTTGGAAGACATAATAAGATGGGATGAAATCAAATTTTTCTGAAACGGATTTGGTCCAAAGGCACATTTTCACCGTGTGAATGTGTATACACACTAATTAGCCATAAGGGTGAGGGTATAATTTTCTATTAAAAATTATTGTTTACATAATCGGTTTGTAGAAATGTCGGTATAGGTCCATTTTTTGGTATGTTCCCTATATTTTCATTTCAAGTACCTGCCAGTATATCTATGGTGGAGGGTATCCAAAGTTCGGCCCAGCCGAACTTAACGCTTTTTCACTTGTTTATATTAAAATAGTTATCTGATTTGTTTCGCGTTTTGAGTTTGATTCTAAGACTCTTTTGTAATCATTTCAACTGCGGAGGATAGAGAGATAAAGAAGTAGAACCTAAGGTTCGACAATGAACTATAGCCCAATGAATAGACCTAGCCCCTGTGTGAAGGTTCCAGAAGGAGTGTAACGATGTTCCCCATCTTTGAACTTGAACTAAGTTTTTAAGAAATAATAAGATGGGCAAAGTTTGGATGAAATATAAATTTTTTGAAACGGATTTGGTCCAAAGAAACATGGGGTCTAGAACCAACCGATGAGGCACAATTCCACCGTGTTAAAGTGTATGCACCCTCATTAGCCATACGACAGAGGATATAATTATCCATTAAAAATTTGTGAAATTTTGATTATGGTTTACATAATTCATTTTTAGTACCTGTCAGTATATCTATGGTGGAGGGTATCCAAAGTTCGGCCCGGCCGAACTTAGCGCTTTTTCACTTGTTGTTCTTTTTTTATCCATTGATCATAGTTAGAGAGATCATACCAAACTGCTATACGCCCTTTATAAGATGATCAGAATTTGGTATATTATTTTCGATCTGCCTTTTGGAGTATTATTGTTGTTTTAATTCTTTTTGTTATGATCTCTCACTCGTAGTAGAGTAGTAAAACGCACAGACTACGGGTATTCAAAATATTGCAAATATTGTTCATTGAAAAATCAAAACTTAAAAGCAAAGAAAAAATATTAACCCATTGAGGTTTTCAGCATAAATAATTCTTGCATTACTTTAATAATATATATTTTGTCTAGGCTAATGTTGGGCAAGCATGGGAACTGGTGCTCTTGTTTACATGGATCAATAAACTCGTTCTCTTTTACCAAGTCATTTCATATGGCCTTTTCTTATTTACACTCCGGGAGAAAACTCTCTGCACACCCCTAGTCTAAGCATAACATAATCCATTTATATGAGGGTTACCAATATACTTAAATATTTCAATATATTGTTTTGTAAATATGTAATTTTCTCCTGTTCAATCTTAGCATAATCCAATTATCTATATATATAAAAGAGCTTAGTGTTAAGAAGTGTTGCCAATTTAGCACTTTTAGTGCTAGATTTAGCACTTTTT
Organism: Musca vetustissima; assembly: GCF_032173495.1. Lineage (NCBI taxonomy): Eukaryota > Metazoa > Arthropoda > Insecta > Diptera > Muscidae > Musca > Musca vetustissima. The sequence goes on from NW_026875134.1 coordinate 91,251, forward strand.
GAACTCGGTTAGCACCAAAAAAATTGATCTAGCACCTAGCACTTTTTTAGCACTTTTTTTTAGCATTTTTTAATTCTTTAGGAATTTTTTTTACAAAATTGGTTTCAATCCAAAAAATCCCGTTTTTCGATTTAATATTGACGCATTTAATTTTCGCTATGTTTTACGCGATGAATTTAATTTTCCAATGCTATCCAGCATGTGCCGTGCATTCCAAATTTCTTAAAAAATGGTCGGGTACTTCATGGGGTGACTATGACATTATCTGTTGGTAGATTGTTTGTTTGGGAAAATGAAAAACCAAATTAAGTTGTACATTTTATGAGAGCGATGTAATAATAATGAACATGAATTATATTGGAACTTTCTGAAAACAAGTTTTTAATTCAGCGGGAATCCCGAATGCCAAGGTATAACCACTTTAGATTACAGAAAAGGCGAGCGTACCCCTTTATATTGGGATTGTGCCAGAATAAAGACCAAAATAGAAAAATTCCGGCAAACATATTTTTTTATATTAAAATCGCTGTTGGGAACGAGATTATAAAAACTTAAAAGTACGCAAATAGGACGAACATTGATAGTTGTCTTCATATTTGTACGCAATGTGAAATTACAGCTATTTACCTTAACCAAATTTTGACATTATTAGTATTTATATTTTAGTAGGAAGACTTCAAACCCCATCAAAACAAAAAATAGAAACAATTTAGTCAATTCGGTTGCGTGTCCGACGTTCCCAAAATGTCGAATAATGGGGAGGGTACTGCTCTCTGGGGGCTACCCCTAAATATGGACCCATATTAATAATTTTTGATAAGGAGATTTTTTACTCAACAAAATTTAAACAATCAAATTAAAACCAATGCAATTGATGAGGGCTACCCTTAAGAGTGGACCAATATTGATAAGTTCTAGTAAGAAGGTAGAACACAATATACAAATATACAGTAATTTAGGTTGAAAATTATGCCTAAAAGCTTAAAAAACAAATATTGGGGTATGGTGTACCCAAAAACGACCGATGTATTCCATTTTCAATATCAAATCTCATAGCATATGTGTAAAATTCCAAAGCTCTGTCTTAAATATTGCGACCTCAATCGGACGGACATGGTTAAATCGACAACGAATAACCGTTAAGAATAAATGGGGTTTCTGATTAATATTTCATTATTAAATATTAACAATTTTGTTCTAGATATTGTTAGCACTGTTTTCTGGCACTTTTTTAAATTTTTTAGCACTTTCTAGCATTTTTTTCAACAAAATCTAGCATGTTTCCTCAACGAAGTTTTGGCAACACTGGTGTTAAGTGAGTGAGTGAGTGACTGACAGACAGTGTTGCCAAAACTTTGTTGAGGAAAATGCTAGATTTTATTGAAAAAAATGCTAGAAAGTGCTAAAAAATTTAAAAAAATGCCAGAAAAAAGTGCTAAAAATTTCTAGAACAAAATTGTTAATATTATATAATGAAATATTAATCAGAAACCCCATTTATTCTTAACAGCTATTCGTTGTCGATTTAGCCATGTCCGTCCGATTGACGTCGCAATATTGAAGACAGAGCTTTGGAATTTTGCACATACGTTGGTACTACTCCTATGAAATTTGATATTGGAAATGGAATATATCAATCCTTTTTAGGTACACCATACCCCAATATTTGTTTTTTAAGCTTTTAGGCACATATATTTGTATATTGTGTTCTACCTGGATATAAAGTCTTCTTCCTAGAACTTATCAATATTGGTCCACTTTTAAGGGTAGCCCTCATCAATTGCATTGGTTTTAATTTGATTGTTTAAATGTTGTTGAGTAAAAAATCTCCCTATCAAAAATTATTAATAAGGGGTAGCTCCCAGAGAGCGGTACCCTCTCCATTATTCGACATTTTGGGGACGTCGGACACACAACCGAAATTTTTTAAATTTTTTAGCACTTTCTAGCATTTTTTTCAACAAAATCTAGCATGTTTCCTCAACGAAGTTTTGGCAACACTGGTGTTAAGTGAGTGAGTGAGTGACTGACAGACAGTGTTGCCAAAACTTTGTTGAGGAAAATGCTAGATTTTATTGAAAAAAATGCTAGAAAGTGCTAAAAAATTTAAAAAAAATGCCAGAAAAAAGTGCTAAAAATTTCTAGAACAAAATTGTTAATATTATATAATGAAATATTAATCAGAAACCCCATTTATTCTTAACAGCTATTCGTTGTCGATTTAGCCATGTCCGTCCGATTGACGTCGCAATATTGAAGACAGAGCTTTGGAATTTTGCACATACGTTGGTACTACTCCTATGAAATTTGATATTGGAAATGGAATATATCAATCCTTTTTAGGTACACCATACCCCAATATTTGTTTTTTAAGCTTTTAGGCACATATATTTGTATATTGTGTTCTACCTGGATATAAAGTCTTCTTACTAGAACTTATCAATATTGGTCCACTTTTAAGGGTAGCCCTCATCAATTGCATTGGTTTTAATTTGATTGTTTAAATGTTGTTGAGTAAAAAATCTCCCTATCAAAAATTATTAATAAGGGGTAGCCCCCAGAGAGCGGTACCCTCTCCATTATTCGAATTGACTAATTTTTTTTTTAATTTTTTTGTTTTGATGGATTTTGAAATCTTCCTACTAAAATATAAATACTAATAATGTCCAAATTTGGTAAAGGTATATATCTGTAATTTCACATTGCCTACAAATATGAAGACAATTATCAATTTTCGTCCCATATGTGTACTTTTAAGGGTTTATAATCGCATTCCAAACAGCGACTTTAATATAAAAAAATATGTTTGCCAGAATTTTTCTATTTTGGTCCTTATTCTGGCACAATCCCAATATAAAGGGGTACGCTCGCCTTTTCGGTAATCTAAAGTGGTTATAACTTGGCATTTGGGATTCCCGCTGAATAAAAAACTTGTTTTCAGAAAGTTCCAAAATAATTCATGTTCATTATTTTTCCATCGCTCTCATGAAATGTACAACTTAATTTTTATTTTCATTTTCCCAAATAAACAATTTACCAACAGACAATGTCATAGTCACCACATGAAGTACCCGACCATTTTTTAAGAAAATTGGAATGCACGGCACATGCTGGATAGCATTGGAAAATCAAACTAATCGCGTGAAACATAGCGAAAATTCAATGCGTCAATATGAAATCTTAATACAGGATTTATTGGATTGAAACCAAAATTTTGTAAAAAAAAATTCCTAAGAAATTAAAAATGCTAAAAAAAGTGCTAGGTGCTAGATCAATTTTTTTGGTGCTAAACGAGTTCAAAAAGTGCTAAATCTAGCACTAAAAGTGCTAAATTGGCAACACTGCTGACATATCATCGCCCAGACGAAACGGCTAAAGCTAGAAGCTTGACATTTTGAGTGTGGGTTGGTGTTGGTGTGTAGGCGTGAGATAAGGTTTTTGGAAATTCGAACTAGAAGGGTACGAAAAGTACTAAAATGTACCAAATATGGTACCCTTTGTATTAGGCGAACAGGAAGAGCTAGAATTCTGAATTTTGGAATGTGGGTCACTGATGTAAAGTTAGGAAGATGTACAAAAGCGTTTTTGGAAATTCGTACTAGAACGGTACGAAAAGTACTAAATGTGATACCATTTGTATTTGGCGAACCGGTAGAGCTAGAATTCTGAAATTTGGATTGGTGGTCGCTGAGCGTAGGATAGATGTACCAACGGGTTTTAGGAAATTCGAACTAGAAGGGTACGAAAAGTACTAAAATGTACTTAATTTTGTACAATTTCGTAGCATGTGAATTGATAGAGCTAAAAACTTAAAATTTGGAATGCGAATTAAGGATGAGATGTAGAGTCTATTTAAGGAGATGGTTTTGAAAGGGTGTACTCATGTGTACGAAAAGTACTATATGATACTATATTTGGTACAAATTTAATTTGGAGATACAAATCGAGCTGGAATCCTGAAATTTGAAATTAACATTACCGTCGGAGTGTAGGATTTGGAATGTGCGTAGATTTGGAATTTTTTTACCCAGTTTCAGTAATTTATATTCATGGGTACTAAATGGTATTAAATTTGGTACAATTTGAATTTTATGCGAACCAATAGAACTAGAATCATGATATTTTGAGTCAGGATAACTGTTGGGGTGTAAGATCGAGATATGTAGGAAGTTTTAAAAATTTTTACTAATGTGTACTAAATTTGGTACAATTTGAATTGTGGTGAACCGATAGAGTTGGAATCCTAAATCTTGGATATAGGATCACTCTGGGGGTGAAAGTTTGGGTTAAGTGGGACGTTTTGGAAATTCGTACTACTGTGTACTAAATTTGGTACAATTTGAATTGTGAGTGAACCGAAAGAGTTGTAATCCTGAAACTTGGGTTTAGCATCTCTGTTTAGGGTAAATAAGAAGTTTTCGAAATTCGTACTACTGGGTATTAAATATCGTACAATTTGAACTGTAGGTGAACCGATAGAGTTGGAATCCTGAAACTTGGATTTAGGATCACTGTGGGGGTGTAGGATTGGGGTCTGTAGGAAGTTTTGGAAATTCGTACTACAGTGTACTAAATTTGGTACAAATTGAATTGTGGATGAACCGATAGAGTAGGAATCCTGAAACTTGGATTTAGGATCACTGTGGGGGTGTAGAATTGGGGTATGTAGTAAGTTTTGGAAATTGGTACTACTATGTACTAAATTTGGTACAAATTGAATTGTGGATGATCCGATAGAGTTGGAATCCTGAAACTTGGTGTTAGAATCACTGTGGTGGTGTAAGATTGGGGTCTGTAGGAAGTTTTGGAAATTCGTACTACAGTGTACTAAATTTGGTACAAATTGAATTGTGGATGAACCGATAGGGTTGGAATCCTGAAACTTGGATTTAGGATCACTGTGCGGGTGTTGGATTGGGGTCTGTAGGAAGTTTTGGAAATTCGTACTACAGTGTACTAAATTTGGTACAAATTGAATTGGGGATGAACCGATAGAGTTGCAATCCTGAAACTTGGATTTAGGATCACTGTGAGGGTGTTGGATTGGGGTCTGTAGGAAGTTTTGGAAATTCGTACTACAGTGTACTAAATTTGGTACAAATTGAATTGGGGATGAACCGATAGAGTTGGAATCCTGAAACTTGGATTTAGGATCACTGTGGGGGTGTAGGATTGGGGTATGTAGGAAGTTTTTGAAATTGGTACTACTATGTACTTAATTTGGTACAATTTGAATTGAAGGTTGAACCGATAGTATTGGAATCCTGATACTTGTATTTAGGATCACTGTGGGGTTGTAGGTTTGGGGTAAGTAGAAAGTTTTGGATATTCGTACTACTGTGTACTAAATTTGGTACAATTTGAATTGTGAGTGAACCGATAGAGTTGTAATCCTGAAACTTGGATTTAGGGTCACTGTGGGGTTGTAGGGTTAGGGTAAGTTGGAGGTTTTGGAAATTCATACTACTGTGTACTAAATTTGGTACAATTTGGATTGTGAGTGAACCGATAGCGTTGGAATTCTGAAACTTAGAATTAGGATCACTGTGAAGTGTAGGTTTGGGTTAAGTAGGAAGTTTTGGAAATTCGTACTACAGTGTACATTATGGGGGTGTAGGATCGAGGTATGCAGGAAGTTTTGTTGAAAGTAGAAGGGTACGAAAAGTACTAAAATGTACCAAATATGGTACCCTTTTTATTAAATTTGGAATGTTGGTCATTGATGGAAAGTTAGAAAGAAAGATGGAAATTCGACCTATAAGTGTACTAAAGGTACTAAACTTTACTGAATTTACTTCCTGTTGTATATATATTGAACATATATAGCTGGAATCTTGACATTTGAAATGGAATACAAGTTGGGAAGTGGTGTTGACGGAAATGGTTTAAGACATTGGTACTTATGTGTATAAAAAGTGTAAAATGGTACTAAATTTCGTACTATTTACATTCAGTTGAGTGTGTAGAGATGGAATCTTGATAATCGGAATAAGCTTTAAAAAATCGTACTTATTTGTACGAAAAGTACTAAATGGTACTAAATTTGGAGGAAGTTGGATTTAGGTGAACAGATAGAGCTGAAGTCTTCAAATTGGGAATTAAAATGACTGTTGGAGTGTAGGACTGAGGTAGATTATGAAATTCGTACTTATTGGTACGAAAGGTACTATATGGTACTACATTTAGTACAATTTGGATTTTGCTTGAAAGGATAGAACTGAAAACCTGAAATTTGGAATTAAGATTTCTGTTGAAGATTGAGCTATAGAGACATCTTTGGAAACTCGTATTTATGTGTACGAAAAGTACTAAACGGCACTAGATGGATTTGGGTGAACGGAGAGAGCTGGAAACCCAAAATTTTGGCTAATGGTTGATGTTTGAATATAGAATTGAGATATGGAAGCATAGTACCTATGTGTACTAAATAGTAATATATTTCGTACAACCTGATTACGTGTGAACGGATAGAGCTGGACTCCCGAATTTTTTAATTAAAATTACTGTTGGAGTGTAAGATTGACATAGTTTAGGAAATTTTTAATTATAGAAACAAAAAGTACTAAATGGTACCGAAAAGCTTACAAATGTGTGAACGGATAGGGCTGTATTCAGAAATTCTGAAAATTAATATTACAGTTTGAGTGCAGAATTGAGATATGTCGGTAATTTTTTAAAATTCGTCATTATGTGTACTAAATGGTAAAAAAAAGTTGGTACAATTTTGATTCGAGTTAACGGATAGAGATAGTAAACGTAAATTTGTAATTAAAATTACAAGACATAAATGCTCATTTTGTATCAAAGAGTATTGCATATAAAACCTTCCGCCTGAGCTTCAACAATTATAACTCGGCAAATAATTTTGTTTTGGATCCAAATGTAAAATCTATTGGTTTGAATGCTTTTATCCCAGATAGATTTGTACAAAAATTTTATGTTATTAAATCCGTACCTGTAGAATTCACTGGCAAAATGATATATGATCAAATCAACAGCAGCGACAATGATTTCAAAGCTGTATCAGTATATCGTTTCAAATACAAAAATGAAAATGGTCAGTATGTGCCGTCGCAAACCATTAAAGTAGGTATTGTAGCGGACTACGTTGTAAAAGAACTTAAAATGTTCAACTCTATAGTGGAGACGGATTTATATTTCCCACTTGTACGCTTATGTAAAAATTGCGGTCGTTTAGGTCATATAGCCGTAAAATGTAGAGCCAAAAAAAGATGCCTTCTTTGCGGGATAAACATTGAATGTCCCATAAACTGCACAGAGCCAAAATGTGATACATGTTTGTCGACAATTAAATGCAAAACATACTGTACTCTACCCAGATGTATACTATGCAACATGGAAGATCATAATGCCATGGATGTCAAAAAATGCAAAAGATACAGTAATGAAAAAAATATTCTGGAGGCTATGGCAATCACCAACCTTTCAAGGAAAGAATGTATCCCTAAAGTTTCAAACAATTACTTTGAAATTTTAGATGAACCAAATTATGAAAATCAATTTCCCCAAATTTCTAAGGACAAGCAGAAGACCAGTTACTTCCTTCAATGATGAACTCAACAGAAGGAGAACTAGAGTCAATTACAATAAAGTAGCAGCATCAATACCTCGTAGAGCACATATTATAGCTGAACAGGAAACGATTGTACCCTCTAAACCATCCTTTGAATTCTCAAATTTTTTCAAAGTTTCTGAGTATGAAAAAATATTATCCACGTTCACTCAACAAATGGCTGCCGCATTAACCAATGCCAAGTGTACAGAAGGATTACAGATCTTAGACAGTTTTTCAAATGCCTTAAAAGCACCAGCAATAGATGGACCTTCCAGTTCTAACCAAACCGAACATGATAATCTTACAGCACAACATACAAAGTTTGAATAAAAATAAAAATTATCTAGAACTTTACTTAAACAAATTTTCTGTCGATATATGCATCTTAAGCGAAATTTTTAATGTAGATGAAAATGCATCATCATCTTACGTAAACAATTATGGATTATTCTGCAAAAAAAGAATCGACAATTATGGTGGCGTTGCCATCTTACACAAAAAAACTATAAAAATGAAAAAATTACCTTTTGCATCGAACTTAGACATCTTAATATGTCAAACTACAAACCTGTCTCAAAATTTAACGATTGTCTCAGTGTACTTTCCGCATTCTGTTAAATCCAATGTTTTAAAAACTGAAATATCAAAACTACTAATTTTTCTAAATGGAAAGTCAAATGTTATAATCGGTGGAGATTTTAATGCAAGATGCAAAGCATATGGTGACGTTTTTGACACGGTTCGAGGATCCACTGTACAAACTTTGATGGACAGTTCGGCATTCCGATGTGTAAATGATGGCTCAGCAACTTTTAAAAAGAATCTTTTTGACAACTCCTTCGGTTCCGTGTTAGATCTAACTTTTACAAATATGTCTTCAACCTTTAATTGGAATGTAAAAAATACAAGCATTGGAGGGAGTCATCACAGGCCAATCCTTATAAACGTAGATAATTTTTCATCAAAGGGACAATACTTCCTAGCAAAAAAGCATCTCTTCAAAAACTTATCTAATCTCAAAATTGATTCCAATATGAATGATATTCAATCTAAATTAGAGTCAACAATTAAAAATTCTACTTTTCCGATTACTACCGAAAAAAAATTCAAAACTTGGTGGAATGATGACATTACTATACTCCTACGTAAAAAGGATGCTGCAGAACAGAAATTCAACAGATACAAAACCACTGAAAATGCTTTATGTGCTATCAACGCGATATCTAATTTCAAAAAAGCTGTAAAATGTGCCAAAAATCGCGCAAAACGTCGCAAACTTTCAGATTTAAGCCAGTTATCTAATTCAAAATCGCTTTTCCGTTACATAAAAAGCTGTAAATCAGTGTTTGAACCCCTATGTGGCTCTAAGTGGAACACAGACAATAATGAAGCCTTCTTACGCCATCTGTGTGAACAGGTTCCCA
>NW_026875135.1:0-10280 GCF_032173495.1 Musca vetustissima
CACAGAAGAGTACGAATTCTCTCTGTCAAGAATGCATCTAACTCTTTCCAAGATGAAAGAGACGATTTGGATTTTACACTTTGCTCCCATAAAGCGTGTGTCAATTTGGGTAATTTTTGCAAACAAAGAAATACCACAATCGGATCCCAATTATCCGTAGGTATGTCATAGATTGCCATTGCGGAAAGACAACTATTAATTCCGCGTTGAAGCGACTTTAGTCCCGAACTACTTTCCTGATCCAGCACAGGAAGACCAAACAAAGTCTTTAAATGGCTATGTACAATCAAACGTGGATTATTATAAGTGGAATTCAAGGCATTCCACGCAGGTTCAAAACTCCGATGAGTTAGAGGAAATTTCGAGACAATTTCTCGAGCCTCACCACTAGTTTTACTCACCAGATGACATAGACGCTCAATGTCTGTCAATCGGGAGTTATTAATATAAACCGCACCAAATAAATCTCTGAAAGTGGGCCAATCAAGAATATTTCCACTGAAAATATCGATATTGCATGGAGGAATCGCGAGATTATCAAGGTTATCAACATTAGGAGAATCAACAACAAAGCTTTGACCTATTCTAGTATTCCCAATATTCAATATTGTGGAGCTAGAAGTGGATATGCCAACCATGTATTCTTTAGATGAAACCTCATACTTGCTATATAATAAATCGAGATCTTCAGGATTTTCTATATGTGAGAGACAATTATTGAAACTTTCCTCAACACATTTCCACAATTTTTCAATTTCCTCACTCCTAACCTCAATATCATAAATATCTAATTCGTCTTCCTTCAATGCACCGAAGTGTGCCACGAATCTCACAATAGAGGTGGAAGCACGAATAAATAAGTTCAAAGGAGTGGAAGCCATTTTTACAAATAATGAAATAATTCTAAGTTCAAGAAAAATCAACGTGAATATTATACAAAATAAATGTCTAAATGAAATGAAATCTACACGAAAACGATAAAAACTTCCAAAAAGTTAAATACTAATTCAAATAATATTTCAGAATTAACAAATTTGTTAAAAATGGAAGGTTTTAAAAACAAAAACGAATTAAATAATATAAATTTGAATAAAATATATCTAGATATCAACAAAATAACTACCAATTGTAGCGTATAAATTATTGAATCAAACAAAAAAAAAACTACCGAATGTAGCGTTTTATGATTAAAAATCACAATGAATATTAAAAATCTTCAAAATTATAAATTTGCAATGCCACAATTTGCGCCCTAAACAATACAAAATCCAATTGATCAATTGTAGAGCAGTCTTAAAATTCAATCAATTTTAATTTGCAACTATATGCACAACAAAATGTAAAAAAGTATTCAAAATAAATTACTAATAGCCAGTAATATGCAAAAAATATACACCCGACACAATAGTAAGGTCCAAACGATCGATTGAAGAGCACTTTTAAAATTCACAACAAATAGTAAATGAATATTAAAAATCAGAAAATTAAATAATATGCAACTATATGCACAATAAAATACAAATAAATATGTTAAATTCAATAAATGAAATGTGAGCAACAATATGCTAAATAAGCACCCTACACTATACAAAAGTCCAATTGACCGATTGTAGGGTGCGCTGGATTTTAAAATGTCCAAAATTATGTAAATATTATTCCCTGACACAAATATTATATTTACCATAAAATATAATAATATGTGTCACTGTCCTAATATACCAGCCGGGGACTGTGTAATAATACACTGGCCGGAGACCGTGCAATAAAACGGACACAACAGAAAAGGGAATTAGCGAAAATACAGTATGTATGCTTACATGCGTGTGTATATCTATTCGCATGTAAGTGGCTGACTGGCCAACTAGCCAGAACAACAAAGCGACGATGCTGAAGTATGTAACTATACGTACGTATGTAAATCAACAATTAGGTAGCCACGAATAGGCTGTAAACGTACGTATGTCACAGGAATATGTATGAATATATATTTGTGTATTTTTGCAGGGGATGATATGCAAACCAAAACTATCAATAGATTTGAAATAATAACCAAGATCTTCAACTAATTTTACAACAACAAATAGAAGATCGTAAACGATATTTTCTCTACGAATTTAGAGAAAAACAAAAGTAACCAAATATGAAGACGAATTATTACTTTTTGTTTTGGTACTAATATTCCCGTATGCCTGTCCGCGAATGGACTTTGACCGATCGTCAACAAAAGGAGGGAATCCGTGACGCGTTGTAATGACGGCCACATAAACAAACGAAACACTTTATTATTATTGTTTTTGCTCACTTGCACTATACGTACCTGTATTAATTAATTTAGGTGGACTGTATAAAATTCCAGATGTAGTCCGCTGGAATATCCGGTTCGATTGGACCAAATGTTAAGTCCGCACTATAGGGACTTGGTTGGTTGGCAGGTACAGTGCAACAGATTCTCCAATTGAGTCAGTACGCCCAATGCGTACTCGTGAGCAAAAAAGAAATAGAAATAAAACACAATATGTTTTAGTAAGAGGTTTCGACCAATGCCGAGTATTTATTGGTAAACAATATTACCTGAATGGTACAACAATATGTACGGTGGCTTACTATAAAGCCTAAGTGTTTCCAACAATATTTGTGCAGCCAGTCGATCGGTAACAACGAAAGTACTCAAGTACTAATAACAATGTTTGTTTACACAAAGATGCCTAAAGGTGGCGCAAAAGCAAAATGTCAACAAATGTCCGCTGAAATCTGTCAGCCTCATACTATTACAAGGATGTAATAATGAGGAGTAGACAGATTTCAACGGTTTCGACCTTTCAAATTAAAGGCTAACTATTTAACCATTTTAAATAGCAATTCTCGCTTAAACAGTGTCTATGTGACCAAACAAATGCATATGTATATGTGCCGACCGCTGCCTTAAAGCACAGTCGGGCGAAGCACCGCACGCGTGCACTCTCGAGAGAGTAAGTATCACTATTCTCTCACACACATTCAACTGAACCAATTGAAAAACCATTGACACACACACAAAGACAAGTGTGTGAGAACAGAATTTTTTATGCTCTGCCCGTGCCTGCCTTAAAGTATTCTATGATTTCGATGTGATTTCTATTTAATCTACTATTTTTATAGCCCATTAAGGGTAGATCATATTTTTTAAAATATTATAAATCAGGCACGGGCAGAGCATAAAAAATTCTGTTCTCACACACTTGTCTTTGTGTGTGTGTCAATGGTTTTTCAATTGGTTCAGTTGAATGTGTGTGAGAGAATAGTGATACTTACTCTCTCGAGAGTGCACGCGTGCGGTGATTCGCCCGACTGTGTTATAAATAGCAATATATCATTTAATTATAAGGGTTTCTTTATTAATTATATTATTTTTTTAAGATTCTTGTTTTTCTTCTTTTTTGTATTTAATAATGATTTGAATAAAATATGTTTGAATTCGATATGAATTGGTAATTGATTTAAAGTGTCGTTTCGCTATAGGTATGATGATATAGTTTAGGAGACATATATAGTAGGGTTCCATATCATATATAGCCGAAATGGAATTAGGTTGGTGTGGGTTACGAGGTTTTTCTCAAAACATCTGAGAAATATAATATTCATGGTTTACGATTAAAAATAACCACCCTCATTATTTCTTTTGAAGAACTTTTTGTCTTGTTTGGGGTCATAATTTATATTTCATTTTTTTCTCCTTGGTCCACATATATATATATATATATATATATTAGCATTTTAGGGGAGTCTATATTAATACATGTATAGTAAGAATTGCATGGTTAGAAAAGGACAAGAACCCCCTATCCCGACTGCAGCTACATTTCAATGGCTCCCGTGTCCTAATTTAACCAAAGGTTCAGATGTTTACAATTTGCTTGCAAACACATATCACGAGCTAATTCTTTGTGCCCACTACAATTTTCCACAAAAGCTTTTGTTGAGGATTTGTGGAATTTAAGTTACTTTTCTCTAACAAAGTTGTATGTTCGTTTTGACAAATTAGTTTTACTGTCCTTTCATCCCTTACATTAATATGGTCTTTGCAGCTTAATATTTTTCGCTTCACCTAAAGGTTTTATGCTGAAGCTTAGGATAATAATGAATGTATTACTACCACAGACTATTGACTGATGATAATGTGTAACCCATATTTGCTACCGACCTGATATTGACAGATAAAATAAACTACTTAAAGTTGTTGATTTGTAAAAAAAAAAGATTTTGGCTTTATCCTTACAGAAGGTTATATATTTCCTGTTCAATTTTGCAAATGAGCGGGAATCTATTTGGAATATATATATATATATATATATATATAGCTGGACCCGTGGCACTTCGCTGCCCCTGCCAATGTTATTTACGTTAAATTTGAATAGCAGCTAAACTAATTTTAAGATTAGGCAAACCCTGGATTTGTGTATGTTCTATGCTTAACACTACAAAAATGTTTGAAATGTCAATGTATTCTCCTTCCTTCCTGATTGAAAAATGCCAATATTTGTATTTATTGAATTAATCGTGGTTTTCTGTAATGGTGGTAAATTTTATTTTCTTGAAACTTAAAAACACTGTTTTTCAATACACATACATATGAATATTATGTATTTCAAAAGATATCCTTATCGTCCCAATATATATACTCACCGGATGATCCGTATTTTCATCCAGTATTCTTTCAGATGTATAAATACTTTTGATGCTATTACTCCGCATCCACGCGGACTTTTAAAAGTTTGTCTAACCTATGATACTTCCATGGGATCGCGTTACGCATGAACATTTAAGAAAAATCTCTTCAGTGCTTTTTGGGTCCACAAACAATATATTTTCTATATAAATATATATAGATTCAAATGCAAAAGGAGTACATTTTACCTTCATCGTACCACGCTCTTGTTGTACGGATACGTATTTACACCCACGTTACTCAGATAACTCCGCATCCACGCGGATTCTTAGAAGTATATATAAACTATGTTATTCATAATGCATGTCATGGCGTTCTGTGAAAATCTCAGTAGAATGTGTTGATTTTTTTTATTTTCAATATGCTTATTTTGAAAATGCAGTAGAAATTGAATTTTCCGCTGATCGTAAAATGTTAATTTTTGTATAGATGACGTGTATTAAACCCACGGTTATCTGACAAATTTTTAAGCAGTTTTTAAGATATACGCATATTCGCATTTAGAGATTAAATTGATTATGAAGCTAGTAGATAGATATTTTTAGGTTTCATATGTCAAGACCTGATTATGGACGACACATATCAAAAGAAAAATCTAAAAATTCAATTTTTGGGTAATGTTGTGAGTTTTACAATGTAAAGTAGTAGTAAAGTCAGACAGGGCCGGCTATATGATGCTCGTTATCAATTTGGGTATATGACACATATGTATCCTAACAGACGTTCGAAGGACAATTAACGTGAAATTGAACGAACTTAAAGATATCATCTATATCCAAAGGTAAATAGACTAACAACAGTCTCTACACATGTCATTATGCAGCCTATGCTAAATTTTGTTAATCGATTTAAAGCAAACTTGAAACACATTTTTTGATATGAAACACCTTTTCAAATTTAATCTCTATCAATTATCATGAATAGGTCGAAATTATATATGGAAGCTATGGTATATCTATATCTGAACCGATTTCAAGGAACCTTGCCAGAGATAAATTTATTTTAACTTCAGTACGCTGTGTCAATCGGCCTAGATATGGTTCTTTAGTGCACCATTTGCTTAAAATCGGACGAAATATATAGGGGCTTTAGTGCTCCAATAACATAAAATCGGACGAAAATATATATGGGAGATATATCTAAATCTGAACCGATTTGTACGAAACATAACACATCATTCTAGACTGAATTCAGTATGATATGCCAAATTTCGTGCAAATCGAAGATATATAGGGACTTTGGTGCACCATTTACATTAAATCGGACGAAAATATATATGAGAGCTATATCTAAATCTGAACCGCTTTTCACGAATTTAAATAGGTTTCGTCCTTGGTCCAAATTAATGAGCTGTACCAAATTTCGTACAAATCGGATTATAAATACGACCTGTACTTTGTTTATAATTTAACATCTACAGACGGACTGACGGACATGCTTAAATCGACTCAGAAAGTGATTATAGGAGGTGATGCAAATGTGGTATACCCATTTGTTTTCAGATTGCCAAATTTTTTTTTTATCCGATTAAATTGAAATTTTACACTTAACATGCTACATGTGTTGTCTTTCCATGTATCAATTTGAAAATAATATTATTCTAACAATTTAAGAGATATTTGAGAAAATATTTGAAATTCCATTAAGAGTGATTTTAAAAAAAGTGCTGGTAATGTGGTATACCACATGATGTTAATGTGGTATAATATAATTTTCACTTGCAATTGATATCTTATATAATTTATTGTTTTTAATGAATGCGAATTAGTTCGAGTTTTATGTCTGTTAAGATTTTTAACGGATACGCTAAGTGGAACTTTAATTTTTATTATATAATAACGTCTACACATGGCAATATTCAATTGTTGTATGGAGAAGTTGTTAAAACCTTTGTTTTTCATCCTTGTGATTCATGGTAGACTCTCGTAGAGTACAAATGTTTCAAATAGTAATGAGATTTTGTCTTATGCTGGCTTTTTCTCATGCAGACTCAAGCTATACCACATTACTTGTGTTTACTGAAGAAATGTCTAGTTTTTTCCTAAATTGGTGATTATGTGGTGCAATCGCGCATATTATTTGATTTTTAGTTCATACTAATTATTTTAATGCTTCAGTAATAACGATTAAATTACATCCGTAAAACAAAAAATTATTTGTAAACTTCAATCGAAAAAGTCATTTTTATGAAAAATTTAATTTTTGGTACTGATTGTCAACGTGATTTAAATAAATTAAACAGATCATTGCTATTTTATTTTCTTGAGATCAGCAAACTATACAACATGTTTCAGTTATTCAAAAATTTTCAGTTAACAAAAAAAGT
Organism: Musca vetustissima; assembly: GCF_032173495.1. Classification (NCBI taxonomy): domain Eukaryota; kingdom Metazoa; phylum Arthropoda; class Insecta; order Diptera; family Muscidae; genus Musca; species Musca vetustissima. The sequence continues at coordinate 7,032 of NW_026875135.1, forward strand.
GACTATACCACATTACCAACCTATACCACATTTGCATCATCTCCTCTATATGCATATCACATAATACCACGTTCCAAAGTGCGGTGAAGGGTATAAAGAGGGCAAATATGTGTACAGTACTAATTAGTGTATACAGTCCAGATTATTTAAATCGCTTCGAACTCGAACTGTACTGTTGCGAAATGGCAACACCTACATAAAGGTGGTTTGTGAACTTAGTAAACACGTAAACTCGTATATTCACCATTGGAAAATATATATATCTGTGGTTTGTGTATTTACTAAAATTTTGCTATAATTGCCATTTTTACCATTGCCTATTTTCAACATGGCCAATTCTGATCTAAAAAAGGGGCAATTTGTATGGGGGCTATTACCACAAATGTACTCAAAAATCGACTGTGAAAGTTTCATGAAAATCCGATCAGTAGTTTAGGAGTCTATAGGGAACACTGATCAAACAAACAAACAGAAATTCATTTTTATAAATATAGATAGATATATATATATATATCTTGTCGAAGTAATGCATATTTTAAAATGGTGTAAATTTAATGTATTTAAAAAGCCAATATTTTCTAAATAGGTTCAAAAGCAACCATGATGGAAATTTTAACAATCAGAATAGATGGGACATATAGGATCTACATCAAATCAAATCCTGTATTAATAACGTTTTTAGTAAAATATTTAACGATTCACAGTGTCACGACCGCGGCCAAAAATGGTCACAACCAACTTCCTCGGAGGACAAATTTATTGATGAGAAATGATACTGAATATTTTAATTAATGGCCATTATAAAAGTGTTTATTTTGGTTGCTTGGGATGTTAAAAACTAGGATTAACTTTTGTTTTTATGTAAATAGAGACAATATGATGTTTACAGCTATCCGCGCCTTTGGTAATTAGGTCATATAATTTTTAAAGCAGATTTAGCTCTCATATATATTTTCGTCCGATTTAAGGTAAATGGTGTACCAAAGTCCCTATATATCTTTCGATTTGCACGAAATTTAGCATAGCGTACTGAATTTAGTCTAGAACGATGTGTGTTAAATTTCGTGAAAATCGGTTCAGATTTAGATATAGTTGTTCCCATACATAGTTTCGTCCTATTTTATGTAAATGGTGCACCAAAGTCCCTATATATCCTTCGATTTGCACGAAATTTGGCACAGAGTAATGATTTAGGTCTAGAATGATGTGTGTTAAATTTCCTGAAATCCTTCTAATCGGTTCAGATTTAGATATAGCTTCTATATCTGACCAAATGAACAATTTAGTGTAGGTTGCAGAATGACATGTTTATGGATCCAATTTTTTTTTACTGGTCCCTTCAAAATACGACGTCTGTTGGGATTCATGCTTTCCTTACTGGTTTTTGTTTTGTATTCATCAGGGTGTCTATAATAATCTCTGTACCAGAAACATGCTTCTGTTAAAGAAGGAAGGATCCCAACTGTAGCTACCGTTTCAATGGCTCCCAACCTCCTCCCTTTGACTGAAGTCTAAGATGTTCGAAATATATCAGAAAATGCATCCAGCGATATTTTACTTCGTGTTCGTTATACCTTTTCAACAGTAATGTGGTATTTTGGGTTCTTATCTCTTATGGTGCATAGTAAGTAATTAATCCCTCCCCCATGTCTTTCGACAGCACGTGCAGCACTTGAACCTTGTCATTAAAATGTATCATTTAAATCATATTATCCGTCATTAACATGAGAAGTTTGGAGTGAACAACAAGTGTTGATTCAGGATAAATTGCATTTATCACACCCATGTCTACTAATACTGTAAACGACACTGTTCGGTATCACTTGTGTTAAGTACATCGGTTGAATGCCCCAAATGTTTTTATTTTCTTTAGAAGAAAAAAATAAACATTTGTTGAAATTCGTTAGATGGTCTAGTAAAGAAACGCACAATACATACAAAATATGTAGGTTGAGCTTTAATATCTACAAATTCAGAGTTGGTTTCGCTAGCTGTCAATAGATGCCTGCCTTGGATTGATATCTCTCCTATTTCCATGAATATCTTTATTTTATATTTTTAAAATAGAAAACCAATCATTGTTTTTTAAAAATAAAATTTCAATGAAGAGTAAGATGATGATTTAACTAAAGTTCAATTTGTGTTGACCTTGCAAATTTGCAATTAACCTTTTTGATTGCCTTTTGACCTGTCTCGATTGAAAATTGTAAATTAAATGCATCACTTGAAGAATAGTGTAACACAACAAAAAAACTCCATTTTTTAAAAAAGTTGGAACAAGTGATGACTGGGTTGATTTCCATTAATGGGTAGCCAATTAGTGATACAAAAGGTAATGTTAAGGGGGCTCTAGTATTTACATGGGGTTATGGGGCTTTAGTACTTGTAAAGTCTATCTTTTTATCAGAATATGCTTGGAAGCATGCATGAATAAAACATAAGTAGGGAAACCCACCATGACTAAATCGTAGTAAATAGCACGATTTTAAATACATATTGTATTTGAATACCACGGTCAATAATTATGCCATGGTTTATTTTTAGAATAAATGAAATAAAAATCGGTTGTATTCAGAATTTTTTAAGTTTTAATTATAAAATAAACTAGCTGGACCCGAGGCACTTCGCTGCCCCTGCCAGTGGTATTTACGTTAAATTTGAATAGCAGAGGCAATTTAAACTAATTTTAAGACTAGGCAAACACTAGATTTTTGTATGCTCTAAGCTTAACACTACAAAAATGTGTGAAATGTCCATGTATTCCTGCCTTCCTGATTGAAAACTGACAATATTTGTATAGAAGTTTTTGAATTATTTGCGGTTTTCTGTAATGGTAGTAAATTTTATTTTCTTGAATCTTAAAAACAGTGTTTTTCATTATACATATGAATTTTATGTATTTCAAAGCATTTTGAGATATGATTACGTTCGATGATATAACTCCTCATCCACGCGGATTCTTAGAAATTTATATAACCTATGTTATTCATAATGTATGTCATGGCGTTCTGTGAAAATCTCAGTAGAATCTGTTAAATTCTTTTATACCCTTCACTACACTGTGGTACAGGGTACTATGTCTTTGTGCATATGGTTGTTACAGGCAAAAGGAATCGAGATAGACACATGGTTCCTTTTGAGAATATGCATAGAATCACATTTTGAGTCGATTTAGTCCGTCTGTCCGTCCTGTATTTTTGTGAGCAAAGTACAGGTCGCATTTAAGATCCGAGTTGGATTAAATTTGGT
>NW_026875136.1:0-10145 GCF_032173495.1 Musca vetustissima
AAAGTGGCGATGAAGAAGATACCCCAGAACCAATAAGAGATAATGGTATAGAGTGCATACCACCTAGTCAAGATGAGGTCATAAAAGCAATTAATCGACTCAAGAACAACAAAGCAACAGGAGCCGATGGGTTACCAGCCGAACTATTCAAGACTGGTGGTCAGATGCTGAACAACAAAGCAGCAGGAGCCGATGGGTTACCAGCCGAACTATTCAAGACTGGTGGCCAGATGCTGGTCAGGAGCATGCACCAGCTGATTAGCACAACTTGGCTAGATGAATGCATGTCCAATGATTGGAACCTCAGAATCCTGTGTCCCATGCACAAAAATGGAGACAATACGATATGTGCCAACTACAGAGGAATAGTCTCCTTCCCATCGCATATAAAGTGCCAATGGTCAATGACATCATCGGACCATACCAATGCGGCTTTAGACCTGGCAAATCCACCATTGACCAGATTTTCATTCTGCTCCAAATCCTGGAAAAGACCCACGCCGCATTCGACAGCCCTATCCGTTCAGATGTGTTTAAAGCAGGGACCGTAACGGTTATAACTTATATCAAATCAGGTAAAAAATAACTGTTATTATGTGACCTAAATAAAAAAAATAATTATTTATTTTTTAACGGAAAAAATAAACGTTGATTTTTAACTGTTAAAAATGATTTTTATTTTTTCCGTCAAAAATAAAAGTCTTTTTGGGACTTTTATTTTTTCCGTCAAAAATAACAGTCATTTTGGGACTTTTATTTTTTCCGTCAAAAATAAAAGTCTTTTTTGGACTTTTATTTTTTTCCGTCAAAAATTAAAGTCTTTTTGTGATTTTTATTTTTTCCGTCAGAAAATAAAAGTCTTTTTACGTAAATAAACATATAGAGTTTGGTACCAGTTATATAACCTTTGACCTAATAGTCAGGGGAATGATTCTTTAAATTATTTTCATGATTTGGTACACTAGACTATTTTTTAAATATTTATACCAAATATTTTTTACCTTTGATCTTGATTACTTAGGTGTACACTTATTGTAATAAGGACAGAGATTTATAAATTGTAATTTTATAACTGATTACAAGTTGTATAAACTTCTTTACATAAAAAGAGTTTTATTTCCTGACGGAAAAAATAAAAATCCCAAAAGGACTTTTATTTTCTGACGGAAAAAATAAAAATCCCAAAAAGACTTTTATTTTTGACGGAAAAAATAAAAGTCCCAAAAAAACTGTTATTTTTGACGGAAAAAATAAAAGTCCCAAAAAGACTTTTATTTTTGACGGAAAAAATAAAAATCGCAAAAAGACTTTTATTTTTGACGGAAAAAATAAAAATCATTTCTAACAGTTAAAAATCAACGTTTATTTTTTCCGTTAAAAAATAATCCTTAACATGGGAACTGAGAGTGTTTTCTCAAGATCACTCAATATCCTTAATGGGCTCCTCAGTACGAATCTATTGGTATATGACACTATTAGTGTCCCATGTCTCTAACATGAAGATTTTTTTGTTCGCATTTTAAAAAATAACTGTTATTTTCGGTCCCTGGTTTAAAGCCATGTCTGCGTTCGGCATTCCTGCAAAATTAATACGGCTATGCAGGATAACTTTAAGTGGCACAAGGTCAGCAGTAGGAAAGGACCTATCGGAGCCCTTCAATACCGAACAAGGATTCAGACAAGGTGACAGTTTGTCATTCTACTGGAAAAGGTCATACGAGACGCAAAGGTGAACAGAAATGGCACTCTGTACACAAAACAACACATGTTACTCGCCTACGTCGATGACATCGATATAATGGGTCGAACATTGCGAGCGGCAACAGCCACCTTTGAACAAATTGAAAAGGAGTCTGCCAAAGTGGGTCTGGCAGTAAACGGCGAGAAGACCAAGCTGATGGTATCAACGCGCAAGACGTCCAGTAGACTCGGACCAACTGTGAAACTTGAGAACTACAGCTTCGAGGTAGTTAAAGACTTTATATACCTTGGTACCGCTTAAATAAAACGAATGACATCAGTTATGAAATTCGTAGAAGGATTGTGATGGCCAACAGATGCTACTATGGTCTAAGTAAGCAGTTTAGAAACAAGGCCACCTCCCGCCAGACCAAACTCACACTTTACAAGACGCTGATACTACCCGATACTATTATATGGATCAGAATCATGGGTACTTGCGCAAGCAGATGAGGCAGATCTTGGGGTGTTTGAGACAAAAATTCTCCGAAAGTTCTACGGGCCGATCTGCGTCGACGGTGAATATCGGCGTCGAATAAACCACGAGCTTTACAATTTATACGCGGACATCGACATAATCAGTCGTATTGAGCTGCAGCGAAAACGGTGGCTGGGCCACGTTGTGCGGATGAATGAAAATGCCCCAGCTCAAAAGGCATATAAAAATGAGCCTACTGATGGTTCCCTAGAAGAGGAAGGCCACGAATTAGATGGAAAGACCAAGTAGAAAACAACATCTTGGAACGTGGTCTTCCAAAGCTCGTCTTATGGATCATCCGTTCTGTAACAAGCCAGCTAAGTAAGTAAGTGTATAATGGCAACAAATCATACAACAAAACTGTGGATATTTGTCCCAAATCGGTCATTCTGAAGCATGTTAAATAAAGTCCTATAGTTCATAGAAAAATAATGAAATTTTTTTCTTTCTAACATTTTACATTTTGAACTTCATTGGATTGGTGTTATATGTGTAGTACATATCTCTTGGGCAGTTGTCAGAGTTCCGTTTATTCTCCGGGAAACAGTGTATTTGGCTATGCCTAATTGTAGTTTGATGGGGCATCTCATATTAATATATCATTTGAAATTGTTTTTGAATGGGCTAATTGCCGAGTTAATGGTTTTCTTCTTCTTGACACTACAATGCGAACAGAGAAACATTTGTTAATGTTCTGTTGGTGCTTAAAGAACCATTAAATCACAACTTTTTGTCGTTGTGAAGAATAAAAACTGTCGAAACTAATAAACTTTTAGTGTCGATTTAACGATGGAGTCGCCTGGTTGGTCTTGAAGTTATTTTTACTTTTTTTTTGGCAAATTTAGCAAATTAAAGTGAATGTTAACTAAAATTTAATGTTTTGTTTATCTAGAGATTGGTAATATATGTCCTAAACGTGGGCCAATATTAATCATTTTTCGTAGAAAGATTTGTCATCCAATGGGAAACCAAAATATGAATTAACAGCCAAGTCGAATGAAAAACGTATCCAATTCCTTCGAAAGATAGTGTTATTACAAAGATGGATATGGCTAGTTCGTCTTAAAATTTTATTCGGATCAAAGGTAAACATAATTTTAGATTCGTAAATTTCATAAATATCCAGAAATATATGCAGTGCCTTTGGAAATCGTTTAAATTGTAATGTTAAACAAGCTCAGATTGGGTTGAGTGGGATTTAGATTTTATGATCGGGGTATAGGATAACTTGTTACATTTCTCAACATATTAAGAAGGATATAAATATAAATAATATGGTGGTGTGTTTTTTCTATTTAGCCTACTGTTTGATGTTGTAAAGGGGAATTTCAAACTCCAAATTTAACTCATTTTTAAACCGTTATATAAAATTAATTCGAAATTAATAGTTTTTCATAATGATCAGATAGTAATTATTAGCATCCCTACTTGGAGACTTAAATTGTTGGTAACATTTAGAAATTTCCTTTTAAAAAATTATATAATTTGTTTATTACATACCTTTGACATCTGAAATAAAGAAGATATATATTATCAGTTGAAAATAAAAACAGAGTCATTAAGGGAAAAAAGTTTTAAATCAAGAAAAATTCGTTCAAATGTTGAACCTATTAGACGGGGCTATTCTTAATTGTTTACATATAAAACTTTAATTTGTACTTATATGTGTATATATTTTTTTCTAGGCTGAATAAAATTTTACTCATTTATAATTATTGTACATAGATTTTGTATCTTGTCTTGAAATTATTTTTATGGACCATTGTGACGTATGAGGTATCATATTTCCTAATATGACTCATACGCCATTATACTCAGGTTTTTTTTCAAATGGGACTCCCAATTCTTGGCTTCATAAAATCTATATTTATACCCTACACAACTATGTTGTCAGACCCACCTCTAAGTATACCGATTGTCATATCTCGAATAGCTGAGTCGATTTAGACATGTGTGTCCGTCCATTATAATTTGTAAACACGATACAGGCCACAGTTATGGACCAATCTTCACCGCAATTTTTTACAAGGAGAAGGGGATCGGGCCAAAGAATAAGTATGCCTGTTTTGATAAAGATCGGTCAATATTTAGCGGGTCAAATGGACCCTGACTTTTGTGTGAAAAATGACTAAATTTGTATAGTATGGGGTATATATTTGCACCTCAAGGTCCTAGACCCGAAAAGTTGATAGTATGTTTAAGAGGAGTGGTTGACCTTTAAATTGATACCAATTATATTGTCGTATGTACTCGGATGCGGGACTTACACATAAATATGTACAGATGCTTACGTATTCATATATTATTTAGTAACCTATTACCACACTAGAGGGCGGATATATAGGGCTGATCGATTTTAAATTTTCCATGAGGTTCAAGTTATGGTCACTGATAACGCCTATAATTTTCGGTGATGATCTGATAATAATTTTGGGATAAGGTGGACCGATCTATAGGCCAAAATTGAAAGCCGAACATCACAACACAACCCTCGGTGAAGGAAATCTGGACAAGTGATTAGAAGGGCTGTACTGAATATTTGTAATATTTGTTGACCTCTAGTCGGCCAAGAGGCTGCAAACATCGCGAAATATTGCCCAAGCTCAGAATATAGAACGACAGAAAGTTATAGTTTCGTGGAAGTTGTGTAAAGTATCATATGGTCGGCCCCGTCCGACTATACTGCTCCGCTCACTGGTTTTATTATTTTATTTAAAACTATAACTACTCAAACATGGCTCTAAAAAATATTAAGTGAATGATTTTAAAAACTCTTGAAAATATTAGGTTGGGGAAAAAGAAATCCATTATTTTTATATGAACTATAGGACTTTATTTAATATGCTTCGGAATGTCCGACATGGAATGACAACAGATATGCACCGTTTTGCTGCCATTTTAAAAGTAACTTCATAATGCCTCTCTCATAAAAGTTCTGCTCTCTATTTTCAAAAAACTCAAGTAGCAGATTTTCACAATCCTCCCTAGATACCAATTTGTATCATTAAGGGGACCCCCCATTCTCGGGGTCAATTTTTTTTATTTAATTTGAATCTTGACTAATTCAAGAATGTCCTTACAAAATTTCAAGTGAAAATCTCAAGAACTCTTGAAGATATAGCCGATTTATTGTGTCAGCATCAAGTGACGGCTAAAGGGCTTCTCAAACTTTAAACACGTTTTTCTCTTTTGCGAATGGCGGGCACGATAACTCAAAAACTAACATTCAAATTTTTACACGTTTCTCTGTGAGTCTATAGCTATCGTATGAACTCCTTATTTTTTAACATAGTTTGTGGTCAAAAATCGGCGATTTCCCAAAAATATTTTTTTAAAGGTCCGCCATTTTGTTAATTTTAGAGCGAAGTCAATAATCCTAGTTCATACGAGAGCCAGACATGTACTCTTTCTAACACCGTTGGAATTTTCGGATTCCGAGTTTCCAGTGAGGAGTTATCATGCCCGCCATCAAAAATAAGTACTTTTCTTTAATAACAAAAGAAATTTTGCTTTGCAAGAAAAAGTAATAATCGCCATGTGCTAAGTCCAGACTGTATATAATAAATTTTCTCTTTCCCCAACATTATATAACCGATTTATTGTGATGTTTTTCTCGAAGCAGTGTTAAACGATTGGCGGATACCATAACACAAATACTATTAATCCAAATTTTAACACGTTATTCTCTACCTACGTAGCTATCGTATGACTAAGATAAATGCAATCGATGAAGATCTTCCTTAGTTTATAGCTTAGTTTGTGGTCAAAACATAATATTTCTAGGTCAGTCATTTTGTTTATAATCCTAAATTGTATAAACGAAGGACATTTCTGATGTGTTTCAAAGTTTTCAATTAACATCCTTATTCTTGAGAATTCGTAAATTTTATACCTAATGTTCTATACAACTTTTACTCGATTCAATTCTTTTCGCACCATAATGGAAAAAACATAAATTCATAAATAAAGATTCCTTTTCCACAAATAGTGAATATGATTACGGACATTTTTCGCAATAATCAAAGTACTTAAATCGAATGGAAAATACTTCAACAGGGTAGTAAAAAATCAACATAACCGTCAGGGAACCTAAGGGTGTCGTACCCCTTAGGTACGACACCCTTAGGTTCCTTAGGGAGTTTAGTAGTTGTTAAAGGGAGTTTAGTAGTTGTTAAAGAGGTTTATTATTTACTGGAAGCACCATTACCGCTATAAAAATTGTTATTTAATTCGAACTTAAAATAGCTCAAGAACGTGCAAAACCTTTTGGGAAAATAACCGATTTAAATAGTAACAGGCCCGAGGCCTTCTCGAAGTTCAAATCTTTTTCTAAAACTGTTTTTTTATAACGTAAAAAATTTACGAAGAGCATAATTATTCAAAAAATAATAATCCAATCGTTTCCAAATTTTTGCTCGACAGATGTATAGTCCTAGCCTATATTAGGTTTTGCAAACTTTGGTTTACATCGAATATTTCGTTTGTTTTTTTTTGCAGTTTAGAATTTTGTTTGGGGACTTACTAGAAGTTGTGGACTGATATTCCCCATCTTCTAACCTGATTTAATTTTGAAAGAAATATTACGACGTGCAATATTTGGAAGAAGTCGGTTACACCCTTCGAGAGTTATCATGAGCCCCAGACAGACTGACAGATATAAGAAACGGATTTGGTCCAAAGAAACATAGCGTCTATATCCAATATTTTGATGAGGAACATTTTTGTCGCAGCAAAGTGTATATAGCATCATTACGCTTAGAGTGATTATACATAGTGTCATTCGTTTGCCATTTACACGAAATCGGACGTAATTAAAATTCGTCTTTCGAAATTAAATGTATGTGTTTTCATAACATAACTTAAAAACGCAAGGCCAAACTTTTGATATTTTTTTTACCCACAAGGAATTTAAAATGCACTTCGGAATTCTGAAAATATGATAATGTGCCGGAATCTTTGTGCGAAATCATGGACTTTGTGCGAAATCATGCGTAGAAGTTTTTCATAAAGAACCCGGAAAGTAATAACAGTAAAGTTGGTTGGAAAATGCGGCTAATATTTGTCTCTGAAGAAGGTTTCTTTACCAAAGCCACGGAGTGAAAAATAAAACCACTTTGATTGAAAAATTTGCCTAGATCGAAATACTTACAAAGGAGCTGGACCTTTATATGGGTCCTTTATATGGGGGTAAATGTGGACTGATGTTTAAAATTATGGTAGGAATATTGGCCAACCTGTAATAATACAATGTATAACCAGTGAGCGGAGAAGTATAGTCGGACGGAGCCGACCATACGATACCCTACACAACTATCACGGTAATCTAACTTTCTTCCGAGCCTGGCAAAATTTCGTGATAGTTGCACCCTCTTGCCCGATTAGAGGTCAGCAGCACCTCTTCCTTACACTGACATATTTTCCGAATATTGCTAATATTCAATTATTTGTCCTGATTCCATTGACCGTGGTTTGTCTTGTGATGTTCGGTTTATAATTGTGGCCTATAGATCGAATCGAAAACTCAAAAAATAAGTTTTCGGTCCACTTCATCCCAAAATTATTATGTGATCATCACCGAAAATTATAGTCGTTGTCCTTGACCACTACTGGAACCTCATGGAACAATTCATAGAGATCAGTTCTATATTTCCGCCCTCAATATCTCGGGTCATTTTTCTTCATGGGTAAATATATACGCTATAGAATACAAATTTTGTAATTTTTCACACAAAAGTCAGGGTCCATCTGACCCGTTAAGTATTGACCGATCTTTATCAAAACAGCATGCTTATTATTTGGCCCGATCCCCTTCTCCATGCAAAAAATCGGGGTGTTTGGGGCATAAGTGCGGCCTCTGGAGGAAAACCGACAAAAATAAAGTTTTTGGTCCATTTCATCCCCTAAATGTTAATTAATCTTTTCCAAAAACAATAGGGATCTTCATTGGCCAGAACCCATCCTACATGCAAATGTTTACAAATTATAATGGACAGACGGACGGACGGACGGACACACATGTCTAGATCGACTCAGCTAGTCGAGATATGACGATCGGTATACTTAAAGGTGGGTCTAGGATCAATATTTCACGGCGTTACAAACTTTTGGGGCTGCACAAAGCTATAACACCCTGACAACATAGTTGTGTAGGGTATAAAAATCGAGCTAATTCGATTAAAAAAATTGAAACTGATGTTCTCATACTACCGAAAAATAAACCGATATTGATTGAAAATTGTTGTAGAAATTGGAATAAGTGCGTAAAATTTCCAAACTCTAACATAAATATTGCTATATCATAACACACAGAAGAACATGCGGCCTCTTTGGACTCATTTTTAAAAAAATATTTTTCCAAGGACTATATGTTATTTGAGCGTGGATTTATTAAACAATTTTTTCCAAGGACTAGCATGGACTAGCAGGGCTTTAAGAGTGGATTTTTAAAGGGATAAATTGGGTCTCTGGCGAATATTTCGAGGCGTTGCAAATTAAATGACAAATTTATTGTACACTATACCTTATGTTGGAGGGTATAACTTAATACATTTACATACAATTTATAATAAGCTAGTATTGAAATTCTTAATTTTGTTTGTATTCAGTTCATTGTAGCGTATGAATGTTGGTTTTTCCTTTAAGTATCTCTCATACGCACTAATAGCCTTCCTTTATTTCTCAGGTCGATGTGCAAATTATGGATTATAAACTACAGTCGACGCCCGGTATAACGAATGATATATTTTCAGGCCTATTCGTTATAGCAAAAAAATCGTTATATCGCGAAGTTTTTTAAGGTGCAACTTTTTTTTAAAACAAAAAAGTTATTCCACTTTTCAATGGATTTCTGACAAAAATATACTAATTAACGTACTAACAGTAATAATAAAGTGTTTACATATATTTTTAGAAAACGTTCGTTATATGCGTTATATTCCGAATTAGTTAATCTGTATCATTATACCGGGCGTCGACTGTATTTACAAACATAATATAGAACATTAAAATCTTCCGACAATATTGTACCTTTCATAATTGAATATTTTAAATGCGATATAACATCTACCCACAATGAGTCAAGTGACTTTTTCCTTTCTCTACAAAATATATATTTCACCTATTATTACATTTCCTACCTTTTCTTCGTCGTAATCCCTAAATTACGCCTTCTTACATTTCATATCATAGCAACAACCAAAAGAAAACAAGAAAACTTGAACAACTAGACAATGTCGAGAATGCCCACTTTTGCCATTTCGGATTAAAATATTAATCCACTTGTCTATTTGATAAAATAATTCCGAAAGTTTGTCGTTTCCTAAGAACGGCAAAAAGCCCCCACTCAAGAGGATAGAAAAGATATTTCTATGAATAGATAAATACAAAGAAATAAAAAAAGAAGGCATATCATAAGCACATTATGCTATTGACAATGCGGCACATGTCCTTTGGCCATTTTTATTTCCTCTTTGCCAGCACACCCATACACAGACAGACACATAAACAGAAAATACTATTTCACAGTGGCCATGTGTAATAGTCACTGCTAGTAAATGACAAGCGGAAAATTGTCTGAGCGAGTGTTGTCCGATGCTGCTGCTGTCATTTGTTGTTTGGTTACGAGGCAACGAAGTATAAACAGAAATGACAGACAGATGTTAAATCTTGGGATGTGTTGGGTTCATTTATTGTTGTGTATGTTTTTTTAACAAAGACAGAAGGAAGGAGGGTAAATAATTCGTATGGGATGTTAGGGGGCAGTAATATTTGACCACATGGGTTATAGTTAATGAGAATAAAAATATGGGTTTCCCAGATCAAATATATAATAATCTTAGTCGCTAGGGAAACAAATCGGATTATAGTTTTGCCTTGTTAATATTAGACATGTTGTGATGTTTCTTGGGGATTAGAAAAATTGTTTGTT
>NW_026875137.1:0-102541 GCF_032173495.1 Musca vetustissima
AAATAATATTTGAATGGTCTTTGGCCCAAGGACGAATCCTATTGAAAATCGGTTCAGATTAGATATAGATATAACCAAAGATTTACTTTTAGAATGATGTATGCTAAGGTTCGTGAAAATCTGTTCAGATTTAGATATTGCTCCCATATATATTTTCCACCGATTTTATGTAAAAAGGTGCACCAAAGTCCTTATTTTTCTTTCGATTTGCACGAAATTTGGCATAGCGCACTGAATTGTGTCTAGAATGATGTGTGTTAAATTTCTTGAAAATCGATTCAGATTTAAATATATCTCCCATATATATTTTATGCCGATTTTATGTAAATGGTGCACCAAAGTCCCTATATATTTTTCGATTTGCACGAAATTTGGCTTAGGACACTGAATTAAGTCTAGAATGATGTGTGCTAAGTTTCGTGAAAATCGCATCAGATTTAAATAAATCTCCCATATATATTTTCTTCCGATTTTATGTAAATGGTGCACCAAAGTCCCTATATATCTTTCGATTTGCACGAAATTTGGCATAGCGCACTGAATTGTGTCTAGAATGATGTGTATTAAATTTCGTGAAAATCGATTCAGATTTAAATATATCTCCCATATAAATTTTCATTCGATTTTAGGTAAATGGTGCATAGCATATTGAATTAAGTATGCTATACCACATATCGACATAAAATCGACGATTTTGCATAGATTATTTCTTTGAGGATAAAAAAGGCACAGTGAGCCCCACAAAATTAATTTAATCGGGGCTAGCCTGGATGACAAAGTAAACGTTTATTTTAATTAGTTGCAATATTTACACATCTACTTCTTTTCTGTTTACATCAATATGCATTTTTTTTTTCAAATTATAGAATTATTTAAACACCTTGACCACCATTATTAATTCTCCAGACATTTCCGTTGAGTAATTCACCACCTGTAGCTCCTCAAGTTGTCCGCTTGTCTAGTTGTCTGCGGCTATATTACACGCCGACATCAAAACAGCTTACTACATGATAATGTAATCATAGTTAATAATATTATATCATAACTTCAGGGGTTTTTGTAGTTTTCCAATAATTTTGTAAACATAAAATGGGTGTCACTTGTAATACTTCGTAGGGGTACTTAAAAATTTGCGTCTTTTATGTCGCTATCTTATCTTTTATTAAGTAAATGTAAAAATAAAATATATATTTACAGACCATATCACAGAATTTTACAAAAATAGCAACAACAACAATCAAAATAAAATAATTTACGTAAGGTTTTTTTTTGTTTTTTATTGTGCGCAAAATAATAACGAAAGCAAATTTGCTCGCGATAATTTTGTGTCTGTCTCTGTTTTCAAGATAAAATGGTGATACTTTACGGACATGTATTTGATATGACACAAAGTTTTTACGTCTCATCAATGGGGAGGAGATTGATTGGGCGAAGTTTTGTTCGTAGGGTATGGGGAATTTTTGGAAATTGGTATTTATAAAGACCCATAATCTCTATGCAGACCAATTGGTATTTATAAAAATATATGATCGCTATGCAGACCAATTGTTCCATATAAAGACCTACGGTCTCTATACAGACCAATTGGTCTATATAAAGACCAATGGTCTCCATACAGACCAATTGGTCTATATAAATACCTACGGTCTTTATAACGACCAGGGGTCTCTATACAGACCAATTGGTCTTTATAAAGATCAGGGGTCTCTATACAGACCAATTGGTCTTTATAAAGACCAGGGGTCTCTATAAAGACCAATTTTTTGTATAAAGACCAGGTGTTTCTATACAAACCAATTGGTTTATGTTCACACCAATTTATTAGCTTTCAATACAAAGAATTATTATTGTTTTTCCATAAATTTTGTTTGCGCCTAAAAGTATGCTTTAATTCTTGTTTAATTAATTCTATCTATATATTAACTAATTTACTTTATGTCTCTTTCATCACAGAACAATTATGGCCGTCCAGATGAAATAATTGCCGCCGAAACATTAGCCAATCATATACGCTGCAACAACTCCTTTGTTCAAGCCGTATTCCAAGCACAATTTCGTTCATCTCTCACCTGTCCGCGATGTAAAAAACAATCGAATACATTCGATCCATTCCATTGCATATCGGTACAACTGCCACAGCTGACACAGCAGACAATCTTTGCCACCGTTGTCTATCTGCAAAAGCAGCCAAGGCAAATGCGTATGGGTCTAACCGTTACTGCCGGTTCACCAATTGTGGCCTTAAGGGAACAACTGCATAAAGATACGGGAATACGAACGGAACAAATGGTCTTGGTCGATTTGCAAAAGGAGGGATTTATGCGCGTGTTTTATGATTCACAGCCGGTTAACACCTTGGATGGTAATGAGACAATTTATTGTATAGAGGTGCCATTGGAAAAGGAGGAAATAACCAATAAAAGCAATAATGAGGCAACAACAAATACCAATGCTCCTGGTGTTGGTGGCAATTCTACAACGACAACCTCAACAACAACAACTGCCAATAATCCACAATCAGCAAATCTGTTGGTGTTGGTGGCAAATGTCAAGAAAACCAAGTTGAAAAATGAAGACTCCTCAAAGGAGGATGTGGTTAGCTTGGAACGTTTTGGTGCTCCATTTTGTTTACAAATACCACGTGATTGTTCATATGCCGAATTGCAGAAGAAGCTATTGAAGGAAATGGCAGCCATTTTAAAACCCGAAGTATTTTCCTATTCAACACCCTTGAAAGAAATGTTTCAAATACGTTTACAAGATCCTTCGGCAGATCCTGACACCTTTATTGAGCAGGTTGAACATCCCCTACTAACGGAAATGATTGATTTGGCTTTGTCCGTGTTATCAGCTGAAGCTGGTCCACCACATATAAAATTACTACTTGAGTGGCCAGAACCAGAGGCTTATTTTTCCGACCTCTCTGATCATGTGGTGGAACATGAAAGTGTACCCCGCCTATTGGCGAATAAAACAAATGACACCGCCACCCTAACTTTGGAACAATGTCTGGAACATTATACCAAAGCTGAAACATTGAGTGCTGAAGATGCCTGGCGTTGTCCCCATTGCCAGGAATATTTACCGGTTGTGAAGACATTAGGTTTATGGTCATTACCTGATATTTTAGTTGTACATTTCAAACGCTTCCGCCAACATCATGGCAAGGGCCAAAATGCCGCCAAGCTAACCACAATGGTTAAGTTTCCATTGCATTCCTTTGATATGTCACCACATTTAGCCAAAGAGGTGCATGAAACCACAGCCGCAACATTATCGGCAAGTTCAGCTGCACAACAGCATCAAACCCGTCCAAGTCCTTGGCGTAAATCAAAGCCGGGAGATTCACGGTCTTCCACATTGAGTTCTCGTGATAATCGTGAAACTCGTTATGACCTCTATGCCGTCTGTTATCATCAGGGTGATACACTGGAAACGGGTCATTATACTGCCGCCTGTAAAAATCCCTATGATCGTCAATGGTATAAATTTGATGATCAACGGGTCACCAAAGTACCCAATGAAAATATGCCCGAAGAAATCATTAATAATGAGGCTTATATGTTATTCTATCAAAGGAGAACATCTGAAAATGCTGAATGTTCGGGTTCTAGTTCAAATTCCAGTGATCATTGGGTATCACGTATAGCACCGCCACCAACAACGACGGCACAATGCTCAAATGTCCAATCAGTTTTAAATAAATCCAAGGAGACTCTTAAATCGGAAACGAATGTGGACAAACCTTCTGAAGTGAGTGCCAAGGAAGAGAAAATTGAGGTTGTTGTGGAAAAACATCTTAGTCCTGAGATACAGAGCAATAAACCATCGACTGCGGCATCTACGGCAAAGGATGAAAAGGGTGAGTCTAACACAGAGATTAAATATTTTATAAGGATCAATTAGTCCATAGAGAGAGCACAAGTTTTTTTAAAGACCAATTGGTCTGTATAGAGACCCCTGGTCTGTAAAGAGACCCCTGTTCTTTATAACGACCAATTGGTCTGAATAGAGGCCCTTGGTATGTGTAGGGACCAAAGGTCTTTGTAAAACCCAATTGGTCTGTATAGAGACATGGGTCTTTATAAAGACCAATTGGTCTGTGTAGAGACCCCTGTTCTTTATAACGACCAATTGGTCTGTATAGAGACTACAGGCCTTTATAAAGACCAATAGGGTTGTATGGAGACCAAAGGTCTTTATAACGATCAATTGGGCTGTATAGAGAGCACAGGTCTTTATAAAGACCAATTGGGCTGTATAGAGGCCAAGGGCTTTATAAAGACCAATTGGTCTATATAGAAGCCACAGGCCTTCATTCTTCATATGAAATCCCTATTAATCTCTTTGTTTTTTCCAATTGCAGAATTTACTGAAATCCCCACACCATTGGAAGAAACAGTAATCGGCAATGCCTCTAATTTGGATGCTTTGGAGGAACTTTTGGATTATGCAGATGCTGAGGTTATACACGACATCAACGATCTAACTGAAGCTATGGCCGATAATAAAGATCTCACACCGGAAGAAAATAATGAAATTTTCACCATGGATGAGGATTGTAAATTGGATGAGGAAATCAAAACAGACCCCTGCAATCATTCGACAGATAATGCTCAAGAAAATATCAATGCCAACAACAATGCTACAAATTATTTACATACCAATGGTCATGGCAAGGATATCAAATCTAAATCTCCACTATCTCTTAAAAAATTAAATGGCTTTGAGAAACATCACAACAACAATAACAATAAATCCATAGCCAGCTCAAATTCCTCAACATCATCCTCTTCTTCTGCATCCCTGGCATCAACACAATCATTAAACAAAGGTCAACAACAGGCAGAAACTGCCAAACTTAAAGATAATACCGCTGATGATGGCTTACAAACAAAAACCAATGGCTTTTCATCTTCGAACATAGTTGCCACATCCAAGGCCATTTCGAATTCGGCACCCAACGATAAAGAACATTTACTTTCGACAAGTTTAAAAAGTAATAGCAGCAGTATTATTAGCTCCGCCTTAGCGGGACATTTTCAAACGTATCGCCAACCATGGCATGGTAGTCGTTCAAGTGTTTCGGCTGTCGAAAATGCCATATATCCGAGCAGTAGTAGTACTTCCACAGGCGGAGCAAATAACACAACTCACCCTTCGTTGCATTTGCGTCATTCCTTTTCGACGGCATCAAATTATCGTCTACGTGAATGTAGTGATACTTTGTCATCGGTATTGCGCAATTCGGTGAATACTTGCAGCAAGGATACGCTATTGTTTTTGGATCAACAACAGCATCACAACCACCATCATCACCACCACCATCATCATCATCACCGGCATCATCATAGTCTAATGGAGGATGATGATGATTCGTCAACATTTATGGGCAGTCGATCGTTGTGGGTAAGTTAAATGGAAATATTTGTAAATGTTATAAAATTTCTCTATAGATTGGAGGCTAAAATTGCACGACAGTGATCGAGAGGAAAAGGGTTACAAATAGAAACTCTAGAAGAAAAATTAGTGGCTAACTGGCACATGCCAAAGAAAGATTGTAGAGAATGGTGTTTAGAAGGCAAATTAATTATTTTAATTGGTGCGTTCATAGAGACACAGTTAACTACTATATCTGGGAAGGAATTCCTTTTAATAAGAACGCACCTTAAGAAAATGGCTTGGTTATTAATGCTGCTTTTGCTTTTGCGGATTTTTATAGGGCTTTTGCTTTTTTTGCTTTTGCTTCGCTATAGAAATCATATTGGGATCCACAAGGAATCGCTATAAACTACTTCAAACTTAATAATCTCATGCAAGACAGTTCATATTTTTTAAGGGGCCACGAAAATTACTACCTTAGTGCATATTATTTTAAAATTATTATCCATAATTGGAATTTATATCACTGTCTTCCATCTTATGCCTCAATAAATAGCGAACTTCGTAGGCCATACAACTATTCCGCAATATTACCAATTTGTTGTCGGTTTTAATTTATTAATCACGGTTTTTAGAGGGTTTTCACATAGACTCAATCTAGGGGTCCCGCCTCATATTATAGATGGAGGTTTGAAAATTTTCACATACATTGCTACTTATCCAAGTATGGTATTGAAAATTCTATATATCGGAATATGTTATGGTATAGGCTTATATAAATCTGGCTACCCCATTCCGTGTTTTGTAGGTTTGAGCCAAAATTGTAATTCCGGATTATTAGATGGCGACAAATCATTGCAGAAAATTTGCAATATGTTTTGACATAGTCACCACATAAATGTTTCTAGAGTTTTAGCTTATTTGTAATTCGGTATTCCAGGTTATTGTTGGCCTCAGAACTTCTTCGAAAAAAATGTTTATTTATATTTCAACATAACTCCCCTAAATGGTCTGGTTCTAATTTCGATATGTCGATGGAGCTGGACGAAATTTCAACCTAAGTGTCTGCATATTAATATTTTGCTTTACCAGAGGTTACAAACACTTGGTAGACAACTTTAAATATAGGTTAATAGGGTGCCGAACGATTTTTGTCTTTCCGCCTGTTGAAATCACGATAGAAATCATAATATTTAAGATAGAGCTCTGAAATTTTACACAGACATTGCTTGTGATCCTAGGATGTTTGGTATTGCAAATGGGTATCTTCCATATAACACGGTACCCCCTAATATTCTGAATTTTGAGGATTTTGGACACATTTTTCCAACCGATTTGGCTGTAATTTGGGTTCTCATTGTATAACTCAATTCCGTACTAAAAATTATTAATAATAACCCAAGTTTGAGGGTAGCCCCCATATAACAGTACCCCTCAATATTCGTACTAAAAAAACCGTACCCCCAATATTCGATATTTTGGGGATTTTGGACCCACTTTCCTACCGAATTGGCTGTAATTTGGTATTTTGGGTTCTCATTGTATAACACATATCCATGCCAAAAAAAATTCATTTTTATATTGACCCAAGTTTCGGGGTAGATCCCATATAACGGTACCCCCAACATTCAGTATTTTGGAGATTTTGGACATGTTTTTGAACCGAATTGGCTGTAATTTGGTATTTTGTGTTCTCATTGTATAATGCATCTCCGTGCCAAGAATTATTAAAATTCATCCAAGTTTCAAGGTAGCCTCCATATAACGGTACCTCCAAAATACGATGTTTTGGGAATTTTTGCGCGTTTTTTAATCAAATTGGCTGTAATTTGGTATTTTGGGTTCTCATTGTATAACACAACTCCTTGCCAAAAAGTGATTAATATTGACTTAAGTTTCAGGGTACCTCCCATATAACGGCACCGTCAAATTTCGGTATTTTGGATACGGTTTTCAATCAAATCAGCTGTAATTTGGCATTTTGTGATTTCATTGAATTGAACATCTCTGTACTAAAAATTATTAATATTGGCCCATTGTTTCTGGCTAGCCCCCATATATAGTTTCATCCGATTTTGTCTAAGTGGTGCACCAAACACCTAATATTTGTCCGAACGAAACAAAATTTGGCACAGCGTACTGAATTTGGTCCAATTTAATGTCTGTGAAGTTTTGTTGAAATCGGTTCAGATTTAGATATAGCTCCCATATGTAGTTTCTTCCGATTTTATGTAAATGGTGCATCACACTCCCAATATTTGTCCGATTAAGGCAAAGGTTTGCACAACGCACTGAAATAGGTACATATTGATGCATGCGAAGTTTTGTGGAAATCGGTTCAGTTTTAGATATAGCTCCCATATATAGTTTCGTCCGATTATAGGTAAATGATACACCAAACTCCCATTATTTGTCCGACTGAGTTCAATAGGTCCAAATTTACATACATAATTTTGGTCGGTTTCGTACAAATGGTACATCAAAGAACCCAAAGAACTCCCCGGTTGACATGGAATTTTTCATAAATAAATGGTGGAGATTATAAAAAACACATATGGGGGTTTTTAATAGATTCAAATATCTATGTAGATCACACATTTAATTTAGACCCGATTCCATTTCAAAGGACCTCTAAAGATGGCATTTCTGTTCTATCTATAGGATATTGTATATATTAGCATCTTTGTAAGTACCCAAACTGGTGGTGAAGGGTATCATATAGTCGGTCCCGTCCAAATTTTGAACTTTCCTTACTGGTTTATGTTTTGAAATCGATGAAGCTATAATTAGAACTTCGGGTATTATATGCCTTAGGTTCTATAATTTGGATATTCAGTTTCGTAAGAATTAAAGACATTGTTCAATGTAGATCCAAGTTTTGATATACACCTCATACAAAAGCCAATGTCGTATTTTCAGCAATCTCATCTTACGACATTTTTTCAAATGCATCCTCCATTAGAAAGTGTCTATAGGGGTACCCCATATATGTAAATTGATTTAATTAAATGGTATCCCCACTATTTGTATTTAAAGGGCTCGGCCCTGCCCTTACGACTCTTTTACTTGTTTTTCTTTTTTACAACAAATATTAATTTTCTACCCTTTTTCCCCTTTGCAGATATCACCGGTTACGCCCCACAAACTTATAACAGTATCGCCGAAAAATTAATAAAGAAATGAAAAAAAAAACAAAATTTCCAAGGAAAATATTCAAGCGAAAACGGCGACCTCAACTTGTTGTGTACGTATATATATATATATATATATACATGTGTATTATTATGAAGTTTTAAACAAATTTAATAGATAGACAAAAAACAAAAAGAAAAGGAAAAAAAACTAACCAAAAAGATAAGCATGAAAAATTCATATAAAACAAAAAAATAAACGAAATTGTTAAAAACTGATCTAAACCTAAAAAGAAATGAATCAATTAACAACGTAGTTATTTAAGAATATACGTTTTTTAATTTTATTTTTGTTTTGTTATTATTTTTTTGTTTCTTTAGTTTTTATTATTATTATTAATTTTTACTAACATTTTTGTGACAAGACACAGACAGGCTCATTATGAGAATTACTTTATTTTTATTATATACTTTATACACAAAAAATAAAAATAAATATATAAATATAAGCAAATACATACATATATATAAAATCATGTTACATTTTTTCTATATATTTATACATAAATACTATGTATTAAATAAAAAAAAAATTATATATACACATAAGAAAACAAATTGTATACATATTAATAAATATATACAACAATATTTATTTGAAATAATAAATAAAAAAATATATATACTATACAAAAATCAATACATAATTGTAATGAAAATACATATTTATTAAATGTTTAATAAATGTTTTTTGCAACAAACAGTTTATACGATTTATACAAACAGACAAACAAACAAAAAAATACGATTTATCAAAAGAAAAAAAAACTAAAAACATTTTACTACCAATAATAAAAATTAAAACAAAGAAAAATGTTTATATATATATATATCTGCATATAGTATATTCCCAATATTAATATTTGTAAGTTGAAATGTAACTTTTTTCATGTTATTTCCTAAATATTTATATATAAAAAATAAAAAAGATTATAATGTATAATTACAAAAAAAAAAATAAAAATAAAAATAAAAAACACAAAATAATAGTTATTTATAACAACATGGCTATTGTTATTGCATGATAGTAATATACCTTTAGATATGATATTAAAACAAAATAATAACAATAATTATTATTAAAAGAATTCTTTAATCTCTGAGAAAAATATTCACAAAGACCATGGGTTTTTTTCTATACTATTTTCAAAATACTTCACACACACACACACATTTGGCATGATATTAAATATTGTTATTTCTAAAATTGGATTTTTCAAAAAAAAAAAAAGAAATTAAATAATGGATTCTGTTTTTAGTTTTTAGTTTTTTTTTATTTAAAATGACTTTTAAAACAAGTTTTATTTTATTTTACTATTAAAATCTATATATTTATTTATGTTCTTTTATATTAATAATCCCATATGAGTCAAATGGCAAATAAAAAAAGTATTAATTGTACAATTGTTTTTGGAATATAATAAATTATTTTTTATATAAGCATATGATTTGTTCACTTTTTTATATAAATAAATGGTATAACAATTGGGTTTGTGTAATTGAAATGCGTACGAATTTTATAATTATGGCTTTACGTTAGCCAAATAAGATATTTGACAAAACTATGCATTTTTAATACGATATTTTTCTGTGATGTATATTATAGCTTTAAGACATACTTTGCTGCCTTTAACCCGACTTAAAGGTCCAGTGGCTGGAAATTTAGCATCACGTTCAATGCCGCCTGGGTTGTATCACTGAGAGCCCCTGTTATACAGAGCCATGCTGACCATTGCATACGATTAATCTTAAAGAACGTTCTTTTATCAAGAGCGTATCCATAGGTCAGAATAGGAAACATATGGGAAATTACAAAATTCTTTTAAAATTCCATTAAAAAAATTTGAAATTTTTTTTTGCGAGAACATTTCTGATTTTTGTACATAGGTTAAGAAAAATATGCTGATTCTAAATCTGTTCGCGTTCACAAATTCGGATGCTGCGCACAAAAGTTATAGCGATTTTAAATCTTGTATTTCAAATATAAATTAAATGAATTTCTATTTGTTTATTTGCATACTTGTCAAATCACATTGAAATACGGTTTAAGGGAACCCCCCCCATTCTCGATTTCTTATTTTTAAGATTTTAAATGGGCTGGTAAATGAATACCAATGCTTGTTAAGGTTTGTAACTTGGCACATATATATTTGAAGATTTAAAAAGGAAGAAAAATAATTTACCAAAATTTGTTGTTGTTGTTTTGTTGTTGTTTTTTGGGTTCAAAGAAAAGTCCATATTTTCGATGGCGGGCATGATAACTCCTCACTGGAACATCGGAATCCGAAAATTCCAACTGTGTTAGAAAGAGGACATGTCTGGCTCTCGTATGAACTAGGATTATTGACTTCGCACAACAATTAACAAAATGGCGGAACTTTGAAAATTTTTTTATGGAAAATCGCCTATTTTTTACCACAAACTAAGTTAAAAAATAAGGAAGATCTTCACCGATTGGCTTTATCCTAGTTCATACGAGAGCTACACACTCCCAGAGAAACGTGTCAAAATGAAACCGATTGGATTATTAGTTTTTGAGTTATCGTGCCCGCCATTCGTTTTGAGAAAAACGCGTTTAAAGTTTGAGAAGCCCTTTAGCCGTCACTTGATGCTGACACAATAAATAGGCTATATCTTCAAGAGTTCTTGAGATTTTCACTTGAAATTTTGTAGGAACATTCTAGAATTAGAGTAGATTCGAATAAAATCAAAAAAAAATTTGACACCGAGAATGGGGGGTGTCCCCTTAATAGTCGCGAAAAACAAATAAAAGCATGAAAATATCTGAAAATAAAATAAATTAATTTTTGAATTGCCACAAAATGTTTTTTTTTCAATTTTTGATTTTTTTTTGGTATGGTTGAGATAATACGGTTTAGTCTAGATCTTCTACAACACGTGACGATTTCTTCTGCAAATTTTTTGAGATGTTTGTTAAATATCGGTGGATTCCTCTGTTAAGAGTTTTGGCTTTAAAAATAATGAAATATATTGCAGTTACAGTATATGAAAATGATCAACATTAAAAAGCATACAGTTCGCGTATTCGTTGAAATCAGTTGAATTAATCTCTTCCAATAATTATGCATTTTTCGAGGTTTCATTTAGCGGCCAAAGTGTACTGCTCGATGCACTTTACTAAGCAAAAACCCTAAAAATGACTAAAAATGGCGCAACGTGCATACGATTTTTATGCGCATCCGATTTCAGTAATCTCCTATGAAAATACACAAAAGGACACCTATTTTAAAAGGATCGGTTAAGAACCGCGGATGTGCCTCCACAATCGATTTTTGATAAAATTCGCATATTATTCGCGTATCGATGTATTTTTGACATATTTTCACACAGATTCGCGAATATGACAACACAAAAATGATTGATATGTGAAATCAATTCGAAGAAAATCGCGATTATATACGCGAATTTGTCAAAATAAGTTTTTACAGTTTTTCCCACATTCAAGGTACCTATATTCGCCGTTTTATTCGGCGGAATTGAACATGGATGGGCCCATTAGATCCGGCACGTAAAAAAACTAAAATCACGCGGGGTTCCACGGAATTTGAATGGACTTTCTTAATTTTATACTCAAAAAAATGTTTTTTTATAAAAATTTACGCACCAAATTTTCGTCTTTGGAACCCAATTGCAAAGAAGCTACCGTGAGCACATTCATGAGATATACACTAAACGAAGCAAAATCACGAGTTGTACAATCCTATAATCAGTTAAGTCCATTATCTGGATGCGCATTCTAATTATAAGAAAAATTCAAAAAAACACCGAAAATCCGGCTTCAAAATGTCAGCATCCGTTTTGGGTGGATGCAGTGATTATATGAAAAAATCATACATTAGAACCATATTGTCTATGGGGTATTCTGTCACTGATCACACGTGCGTGCGTTGTGTAGTTTAGTTACAAATCGGGAAGGAACACAAAAAAAAACTCGTTGGCTTCAACACATTTTCACCCATTTTTTTTACATTACCACCATCACAGCTTCCACGCAACTTATTATTTATTACCAATATTTTAAGATTTTGACAAGAACACTTCATTTTATAGAAATGAATTTAAATTATATGCAATATGTTCATATTTCGCGAGTTATAACCTTGCAAACCTCAGTTTCAAGGAATTTAAAAGATTTTTGTACTTTCCCATATACAGCTAGTATATAATTTCAGTTTTTAATCTTGCATGAGTAAAACGCCATTGCATCTCTCCTTGTGGGTTTCTCATGATTTATTTTCCATATTTTAAATGGTCGCGGGCTAGTTAGTTAAGGGAACCCCCCCCCCATTCTCGATTTTATTTTTTCAAGATTTTCAATGGGCTGGTAAATCAATACCAATGCTTGTTACGGTTTGTAACTTTGCACATATATAATTGAAGATTTAAAAGAGAAGAAAAATAATTTACAAAAAAATTTTGTTATTGTTTTGTTGTTGTTTTTTGTAATTAAAGAAAAGTCCTTATTTTTGATGGCGGGCATGATAACTCCTCACTGGAACATCGGAATCCGAAAATTCCAACGGTGTTAGAAAGAGTACATGTCTGGCTCTCGTATGAACTAGGATTATTGACTTCGCTCTAAAATTAACAAAATGGTGGACCTTTGAAAAAATATTTTTGAAAAATCGCCGATTTTTTACCAAAAACCAAGTTAAAAAATAAGGAAGATCTTCACCGATTTGCTTTATCCTAGTTCATACGAGAGCTATACACTCCCAGAGAAACGTTGCAAAATTTGGAACCGATTGGATTATTAGTTTTTGAGTTATCGTGCCCGCCATTCGCAAAAAAATGTTTAGAGAAAAACGCGTTTAAAGTTTGAGAAGCCCTTCAGCCGTCACTTGATGCTGATACAATAAATCGGCTATATCTTCAAGAGTTCTTGAGATTTTCACTTGAAATTTTGTAGAGACATTCTTTAATCAGTGTAGATTCGAATTATATCAACAAAAATTTTGACCCCGAGAATGGGGGGGGTCCCCTTAAATAAACCATTCATTTTCTTTCATTTTCCTTCGTTTGAGGTCTATGACAATGTTGTGTCTGTTCCACATTAGTTGTTGAAACACAGTGGGGGATATTTCATACTCCAAATTCTACAAATGGATTTGGGGTTCTTAGATATTAATTTCCGAAATCGGGCTTCTCATTCAACTCGTACTCCATTTGTACTTCCATTTGTACTCCATCGTACTCCATTTGTACATTATAGACCTATTTAACTTCGAATTGACTGAAGACATGTCATACAGTAAAAAAAAATCTACCGACTTTTTACAACAACAAAAACTTTGGCAACAACAAAAACTGTGTCTGTCACAAGGTTTCCTTCTTCATCTCTATAGGAGGATGTGCATGCACCAAAGCCTTCGGTTTGGTGTTTTACTCGATGGTTAAATTTCCGGACTTCATTCGGACTCCTGTACATTTCGATTTGCTCACTTTTGTCTTGTTCATTTTTCTTTTTTCTGAAAATAGGGTTCTCCTTCTCTCCCGATAATTCTCTCCCGCATTGTTTGCAGGGTTGATCTATACGCTGCGTTATTCGCCTCAGTAGCATTACGACACTCCTGATCGTACCACGGGTTTCTTGATGGTGATGGTCTTTGGTACCCAAGAGTTGCATTTGCTGCAGTTTGTAGTCAGTGAGCAATTCTTTGCCACTGTTGTGTTTGCAGCTTTTCGACTTCGAGTTTTCGTGTTGCATTAGATCGCATCTTTGTTGGTTTTCTTCTTTTTTATACCCTTCACCACACTGTGGTACAGGGTATTATGTCTTTGTGCATATGGTTGTAACAGGCAAAAAGAATCGAGATAGACCCATGGTTCCTTTTGAGAATATGCATAGAATCACTTTCTGAGTCGATTTATGCATGTCCGTCCGTCCGTCTGTTGATGTTAAATTGTAAAGAAAGTACAGGTCGCATTTATGATCCGATTTGGATGAAATTTGGCACAGCTCACTTATTTGGCCCAAGGACGAACCCTATTGAACGAACCCTATATATCTTTCGATTTGCACGAAATTTGGTATAGCCTACTGAATTAGGTCTATAATGATGTATGCCAAGTTTCGTGAAAATCGGTTCAGATTTAGATATAGCTCCCATATATAGTTTCACCCGATTTTAGGTAAATGGTGCACCAAAGTCCCTGAAAATGATTTGATTTGCACGAATTTTGGCATAGCGTATTGAATTAAGTCTAGAATATCTTGTGCCAAGTTTCGAGAAAATCCGTTCAGATTTAGATGTAGCTCCAATATAGTATCGCCCGATTTTAGGTAAATGGTGTACCAAAGACCCTATATATCTTTCGATTTGCACGAAATTTGGTATTGCCTACAGAATTAGATCTAGAATGACGTGTGCTAAGTTTCGTGAAAATCGGTTCATATTTAGATATAGCTTCCATATATAGTTTCGCCCGATTTTAGGTAAATAGTGCACCAAAGTCCCTGCAAATCTTTTTATAAGCAAGAATATTGGCATAGCGTACTAAATTAAGTCTAGAATGATGTGATGGTTTTAAGCAAAGTGAACACTAAAGATCCATACCATAGTTCGATTGACTATGGTATGGATCTCTGGCAGGTTTGCTTGAAATCGATTCAGATATAGATATAACTTAGCTTCCATATATAATTTCGACTTATTTATGTTAATTGTACGCCAAATATTCAATGGGTGTCTGATTGAGACACAGTACAGCGACGTCTTTTCGGATACATATGTAAAATATACCCAAAGTGGTGAAGGGTATCATATAGTCGGCCCAGTCCGACTTTACTACTTTCCTTACAGTTTTTTTTTTGCTTTTTCATAGTAGGAGGGGTTTTTCAAGTGTGGGCAACTAACCCGACGCCTCAACCCATTTATATAATGCTTATGGGTTTACACGCGGCACATGACAGCTAATTATTTCAACGGATAATGGAAGTAGCTACCCACAAGTGAGACGAAGAAGGAACCAAGATAAGCCTTGGCTTTGGGCTTTCCCTCAAGTAATGTATTTTGAATATTCAGTCTTTGAAAAACAAACAATTTTGCATTTAATATTCACTGCATTTAAAGAGCTGACAATATGTAAATTTGTTGAATAGCCAAAAATATAAATGAAACAAATTATTAATAAACCAATTAAATTAAGTTATTTTATTGTTTTATTTATATGTGTACATTTATTTGCAGCATAAAGGTCTGTATGTCTAAAGTTTTTATATTTTATTAATTTCTTAGATAATTGATAAAGTACTTAAGGATCATATTGAAAGATGTGATAATACTTGGTGCGGCCTATATTGTGCAGATAATCTCATCTGCACGTCCTTAATTCATAACAAAGACAAAGATCATCCATTTTCAAATTTTTATGCGGTGTTATTGAAATGCGATGTTTTCGAAATTGAAATTTGAATTTTTTTGTATTTGGATGTTCCAGTCGGAAATCATGCCCGCCGTCGAAAATAAGAACGTTTCATTAATTACAAGGAACAACTTTGTCAAATAATTTGCTTATCCTTTAAGGGGACTCCGCCTCCCCTATTTTCGGTTTCAAAAAATTTATTGTTTTTATTTTATTTCTATCGAACCTACACTAATTCACTAATTTATAGGGACATTACAATATTGCAAGTGAAAATCTCAACAATTGTTGATATACCTGATTTATTGTGTTTGCATCAAGTGACGGCAAGAGGGCTTCTCAAACTTTAAACGCGTTTTTCTCCAGAGTTTTTACGAATGACGGGCACGATAATCCTAGTTCATACGATAGCCAGACATGTACTAACACCGTTGGAATTTTCGGATTCCGTTCCAGTGAGGAGTTATGCCCGCCATCAAAAATAAGGACTTTTTTAATCACAAAAATAAAACCAGTGAGCGGAGCAGTATAGTCGGACGGGGCCGACCATGCGATACCCTACACAACTACCACGAACTCTGACTTTCTGAGGATGTTTATTCCGAGTCTGAGTAATATTTCGTGATATTTGCCCCCTGTTGTCCGATTAGAGGTTAACAACACCTCTTCCTTACTTTTTTCGAATATTCAGTACAGTCCTTCTAATTACTTGTCCAGATTACCTTCACGGTGGGTTGTGTTGTGATTTTCGGATTATACTCTACTCGAAAACACACAAAAAATTATGTTTTCGGTCCATTTCATCCCAAAATTTTAATCTTATCATCACCGAAAATTATAGGCGTTGTTCTTGACCATAACTGGAACTTCATGAAAAATTTCAAAGCCATCAGCGCGATATTTCTCCCTCTAATGTGGTAATGGGTTACTGAATAATATCTGAATACGTAAGCACCTGTAAATATTTGACTGTAACTCCCACATCTGAGTAGATACATCACTATATTTGGTATCAATTTAAAGGCCAACCACTCCTCTTGGATGTGCTATCAACTCCTGGGGTCTACATCCTCCAGGAGTAAATATATATGCCATAGAATACAAATTTTGTCATTTTTCACACAAAAGTCAGGGTCCATTTGACCCGCTAAATATTGACCGATCTTTATCAAAACATGCATGCTTATTCTCTGACCCGATCCCCTTCTCCATGCAAAAATTCGCGGTGTTTGGGCCATAATTGCGGCCTCTGGAGCGACCAGAAAAACCGACAAAAATTTAGTATTTGGTCCATTTCATCCCCTAAATATTAACCGATCTTTTCCAAAAACAATAGGGGTCTTCATTGGCCAGAACCCATCCTACATGCAAAATTTCGTGAAGATTGGTCCATAACTGTGGCCTGTATCGTGTTTACAAATTATAATGGACAGACGGACGGACGGACGGACGGACACACATGTCTAGATCGACTCAGCTAGTCGAGATATGACGATCGGTATACTTAAAGGTGGGTCTAGGACCAATATTTCGCGGCGTTACAAACATTTGGGGCTGCACAAAGCTATAATACCCTGACAACATAGTTGTGTAGGGTATAACAATAACAAAAACATTTTGTTAATTATTTGTCTTCCCTTTTGTATCTTTAGATATATGGGAAATTACAAAAATCGTTTAAATTCCTTGAAACTGAGGTTTGCAAGGTTATAACTCGCGAAATATGAACATATTTTGGATTTTGAAGCCGGATTTTCGTTGTTTTTTGAATTTTTCGGACTAAACTGATTATAGGATTGTAGAACTCGTGATTTTGCTTCGTTTAGTGTATATCTCATGAATGTGTTCACCGTAGCTTCTTTGCGATTGGGTCCCAAAGACGAAAATTTGGTGCGTAAATTTTTATAAAAAACCTATTTTTTGAGTCTAAAATTAAGAAAGTCCATTCAAATTCCGTGGAACCCCGCGTAATTTCAGTTTTTTCTAATGAGCCTATCCATGCCCAATAAAACGCCGGATATAGATACCTTGAATGTGGGAAGAAATGAAAAAAGTTATTTTGATAATAATTTGATATAGCCTTGTGAATTGAAAAAGAAATAAGATCGTACGTGTTTTTCTGAGCTCATACAAATTAAAAAAGAACGCAGAAGTAATATTTAACGTGTTTTTTACAATATTTAAAAGTACAGTATTTACATTGGTTTTTCTCGTAAAATTAAATACGCGGAAAATCTGAGCAACATGTATAGTTATACATGTTGCTCAGATATTCCGCGTATTTGGAAATCCGAAATGTCCATAAAAATGCAATTTGGATAACCTCATTTCATCATCACTCAAACTAATATTTATCTACGCTGCACACACTTTGTCTTCCAGGACTTTCATTACTCTCCAAAATATTTTACACATTGTTGTGGATCAACACCTATATTTAAATCATTTGCCACTACCCCCTAAAACCCACCAATAACCAGAAATCTTAAGCCCTTGTGTATGAAAGGACCAACTTCTCTCAAAATATGCATAAATGCTTCTTTATTTATCCTAAAAAGACATACGAAACCATAAACATTATTGGTAGCTTAGGTCCTTGGAGTAATTATCACAACTACATACACAGATTTGGGCATATCCGTTGGGTCCGATTCGTTCCTAAGTTGACGTCATTCAACACGTTCCAGTACCATTACTCTTTTTCTGGTAAAAACCAGGGCAATTAATAAGCCAGCAGGTATTTTTTTTAATTTTGTTGTTAAAGAAATAGCAAATTCCAATGACATACAGGTTTTTTATTGAACACAGTTCGTAACATATTGAACAAAGCTATGCTTTCGAGCCGCACTTTCGCTCGAAATTGAGCACACCATTTTGCACAACATGGGAATATAAAAAAGTATGGGAATTCAAAAACTCTCGGAACATGTCACATGGGCGATAATCGCGTTTTTCTTCGAATTGATTTCACATACATTCATTCTTGTGTTATCATATTCGCGAATCTGTGTGTAAATAGGTCAAAAATATATCGATACGCGAATAATATGCGTATTTTATCTAAAATCGATTGTGGAGGCACATCCGCGGTTCTTAACCGATCCTTTTAAGATAGGTGTACTTTTGTGTATTTTTATAGGAGATTATTGAAATCGGATGCGCATAAAAATCGTATGCACGTTGAGCCATTTTCAGTAATTTTTAGGGTTTATGCATAGTAAAGTGCATCGAGCGGCACACTTTGGCCGCTTAATGAAACCTCAAAAAATGCATAATTATTTAAAGAGATTGATACGGTTTATACCGTATGCGCATCAACTGATTTAAACGAATACGCGAACTGTATGCTTTTTATAATTATTAATTTTGTTTTTCCGTTTGTAACTCATCGAAATAATCATTTCCGACCCTATAAAGTATATATATTCTTGATCAGCGTAAAATTCTATGACGATATAGCCATGTCCGTCTGTCTGTTGTAATCACTCTAGCGTCTAAACGAATTGAGATAGATCGCCAAATTTAGCATAGAGTAGTCGATTGGCTGCAGGCAGGTCAAGTTCGAAGATGGCTTTATCGGTTCACGTTTAGGCATAGCTCCCATATAAGGGTACCCCCCAATTTTCGGTATTTTGGGGTTCTTGAGCGTGTTTTTCAACCAAATTCGGTGAAATTTGCAACATTGGGTTCTTATTGGGTACTTAATGTCTCCACAAAAAATTATAAAAATAGGTCTACTTTTTCTGGTAGCCCACATATAACGGTACCTCCTAATTTTCAGTATTTTGGGGGTTTCGATCGTATTTTTCCGCCGAATTAGCTGTAATTTTATATTTTGAGTTCTTAATAGGTACCAAATCTCTCCACAAAAAATTATAAATATAGATACATTTTTTTCGTATAGCCCCCATATAAGGGTACCCCCCGTATTTTGAGGTTCTTGAGCGCGTTTTTCAACCAAATTTGCTGCAATTTGGTATTTTGTAGTTGTATATGGTAACAAATCTCCTTACCAAAAATATTAATATTGGCCCCCTTTTTGTTCCGCGTTTTGAGTTTGGTTCTAGACTCTGTTGTAAACATTTCACCTGCGGAGGATAGCGAGATAAAAAAAATAGAACGTAAGGCTTAGGCATTTAGACCTAGCCCCTGTGTGGACGTTGCAAAAGGAGTGGACCAATATTCCCCATCTTCGAATTTGAACTAAGTTTGGAAGAAATAATAAGATGGGCAATGTTTGGATAAAATCTAAATTTTCTGTCCACTTTTTGCTATGTTCCCTCTATTTTCATTTTAAGTATCTGTCAATATATCTATGGTGGAGGGTATCCAAAATTCGGCCCGGCCGAACTTAACGCTTTTCTACTTGTTAACGCCTATTTTTGATCGAAAAAAAAATAGACGATTTTTGCCAAAAAAAACTTTTTTCAAACGTCCGCCATTTCGTTAATTTTTGAACGAAGCCAATAATCCTAATTCATACGATAGCTAGACATGTACTAACACCGTTGGAATTTTCGGATTCCGTTCCAGTGAGGAGTTATGTCCGCCATGAAAAAGGACTTTTTTAATCACAAAAAATAACAATAACAAAAAAATGTTAATTATTTGTCTTCCCTTTTGTATCAAAAAAACCAGTGAGCGGAGCAGTATAGTCGGACGGGGCCGACCATGTGATACCCTACACAACTTCCACGAAAAACTAACTTTCTGTGGCTCTATATTCTGAGCTTGGACAATATTTCGCGACATTTGAACAATCTGGACCAACTAGAGACCGACAATTATTACTAATGTTCAGTACAGCCTTTCTCATTACTTGTCCAGATTCCCTTCCCTTGTGTTGTGACCTTCTTATTCCCATTAGAGCCTATAGATCGACTCGAAAAAACACAAAAAATTAAGTTTTCGGTTCACTTCATCACAATATAATTATCTGATCGTCACCGAAAATTGCAGGCGTTAACCTTGGCCATAACTGGAACTTCATGGAACAGTTTAAAGCGATCAGCGCTACATTTCCGCCCTCTAGTGTGGTAAAGGGTTACTAAATAATATCTGAATACATAAGCACCTATAAATATTTAAGTGCAACTCCCACATCTGAGTACATACGACCATATAATTGGTAAATCTATACGCTATAGTATACAAATTTTGTAATTTTTCACACAAAAGTCAGGGTCCATTTGACCCGCTAAATATTGACCGATCCTTATCAAAACAGACATGCTTATTCTTATTTCGCGATGTTTGGGTCATAATTGCGGCCTCTAGAGCGACCAGAAAAACCGATAAAAATTAAGTATTTGGTCCATTTCATCCCCTAGATATTAACCGATCTTTACCAAAAACAATAGGGCTCTTCATTGGCCAGAACCCTACATGCAAAATTTCTTGAAGATTGGTCCATAACTGTGGCCTGTATCGTGTTTACAAAATATAAT
The DNA here is from genome assembly GCF_032173495.1 of Musca vetustissima. NCBI lineage: Eukaryota > Metazoa > Arthropoda > Insecta > Diptera > Muscidae > Musca > Musca vetustissima. Next base: position 21,407 of record NW_026875137.1, read on the forward strand.
GGACAGACGGACGGACGGACACACATATCTAGATCGACTCAGCTAGTCGAGATATGACGATCGGTATACCTAAAGGTGGGTCTAGGACCAATATTTCGCGGCGTTATAAACTCTTCTGGCTGCACAAAGCTATAATACCCTGACAACATAGTTGTGTAGGGTATAATTATGAAAATCATGAAAATTTAAAATCGTAAATGGAGGAGTGAGGGTGGGCTGCGTTTATCCAACTCAGGTGTAGACCGAAAATGGGATTGATGGATTCCACTTCTTGTAGTAAAACTCCCAAAAAAATTTTGTGTGCGCTAAACCTACCTGACCTTAATATATATATATATATATATATATATATACTACCCATAGATTTATATAAGATATATAGGTCCATCATCTATCCCAAAATATGACAGTAGTCTAAAAGTGCATATAATTACGAGTATTTTTTATAACCACACTACTAACATATTTATTTTTTAATAAATTGGTGCAATACTTGTAGTACAATAATTCATATTTTAATTTTCTGCTTATCGCTTAGCCATAAACTCGTTTCAGTAGAGTAAAATACGAATACGAGGCATTTAGCAAAGCCTGAAACAATTCCAATGTCATCGGATAAATGTTGCCAACTTTGATCTGCAATGGAAAGAAAAGAAAAATAAATATGTTATTACTATATGTAGAGGTTCCGCAATTACTTCCATTTAGTACTTTTCGAACACATAATTACACATTTTCAAGTCTACCACCACCACTAAATTTAGTACCAGTTAGTATAAACACCTTTTTGGTACTTCTTTCTAACTCTCCGTCAGTGACCCACATTACAAACTTTAGGTTTCCGAATCGAAATTTAGTGCATTTGCTATTGTATTTACTATTCATAAGACCAATTCGAGTCTTCACTACTACACTTCATATTTTTCAAATCTTAGGTTCCAACCAAATCAAATTGTTCCAAATTTAGTACCATCATACTCATAAGTAAGAATTTCTAAAACTTAATTAATTTCACCAAAATCCAAATTAAGTGCTTTTCGTAATCATAAGTACGAATTTCCAAATATACCTCAATCCTGATTTCAAATAGTAATCGTAAGTCAAAATTTAAGAATTCCAACTCTGTCTGTTCATCAAAAACCAAATTGTACCAGATTTGGTACCACTCTGTACTTTTCAACCATATTCCAACCAAATTTAGTACCATTTATTACTTTTCGTAGAGGTAAGTACGATTTTATCAAACTTCCTCAATTCCACACTCCAACCCTATCCTTTCACATAAATCCAAATTGTAGCATATTTAGTACCATTTAGTAATTTTCATACTTTAAGTTTGAATTTTCAATACTGTCACAATCCTATACTCTAACAGTAATTTTATTTTCAAATATATTTTTTTTATTTCTTTCTCTATCATTTCATTTAAATCCAAATTGCACTAAACTTAGTACCATTTAGTACATAGTACAAAACTACCTCCATATCTCAATTCTACACTCCACCCTTAATTTTGATTCAAAATTTTAGGATTCCCGCTCACACAAAACGAATTGTACCCTATTTAGTGCCATTTAGTGCTTCCAATACTACCTTAATCCTGTGATTTGCATTCCAAATTTAAATTTTCCATCTCTATCCATTCACTCTGATCTAAACTGTACCAAATTTAGTACCATTTAGTACACGTAATGACAAATTTTCAAAACTACCGACATATTTCAATCCTGTACTCCAACAGTAATATTAATTCAAAGTTTCAGGATCTCAACGCTACTTTTTGTTTCTATAATTAAGAATTTCCTAAACTACGTCAATCCCACAAATTCTGGAGTCCAACTCTATCCATTCACACTTAATCAAGTTGTACCAAATATAGTACCATTTAGTACACATAAGTACTATGATTCCATACCTTAATTCTATATTCTAAAAGCAACCATTATTCCAAATTTTACGTTTCCAGCTCTCTCTCTGTTCACCCAAATCGAAATTGTACCATATCTAGTGCCGTTTAGTACTTTTCGTACACACAAATACGAATTTCCAAAGATGTGTGTATAGCTCAAACTTCAACCGTAATCAGAATTCCAAATTTCCGGGTTTAAGCTCATCCGTTTAAGCAAAATCCAAATTGTACTATATTTAGTGCCATTTAGTACTTTTCGTACCAATAAGTACGAATTCCCAAAACTACCTCAATTCTACACTGTAACAGTCATTTTAATTTCCAATTTCAAGACACCACCTCTATCTGTGAACTGAAATCCAGCTTGCACCAAATTTAGTACCATTAAGTACTTTTCGTACACAAAAGTACGATTTTTTAAAGCTACCTCAATCCTGCATTCCAACAGTAGTCCTAATTCCGATTTTCAGGATTCCATCTATATACACTCAACTAAATGCAAATACTACCAAATTTAGTACCATTTAGTACTTTTTAAAAAAACATAAGTACGAAAATCTTAAACCATTTCCATACATCAACACCACTTCCCAACCTGTATTCTCTATAAAATTTCAAGATTTTAGCTATATATGTTCAATATATGTAGAATAAGAACTAAATTTAGTACGTTTAGTACACTTATAAGTCGAATTTCCAAAAACCCTTTTGTACAGCTTTCTAACTTTCCATCAGTGACCCACATTCCAATTTTCAGAATTCTAGCTCTTCCCGTTCGCCTAATACAAAGGGTACCATATTTGGTACATTTTAGTACTTTTCGTACCCTTCTGGTTCGAATTTCCAAAAACCCAGCCTTATCTCACGCATATACACCAACAACAACCCACACACAAAATTTCAAGCTTCTAGCTTCAGCCGTTTCTTCTGGGCGATGATCTGTCAGTCAGTCACTCACTCACTCCCTCACTCACTTAACTCTAAGCTCTTTTATATATATAGATTACTTTGGCAAAAAAATTAAATTTTTATTTATTTTTTTCTCGGAATATAAAATTTATTGTCACATATGACCAGAAAACGGCTGATTAAAAATCAGCTGATATTACTGGAAAATCGTTACTGGGTAAATGTTCCTTGTTACTTCTCCTGCTCTTACGGCCGCTTCTGTCAGCACTAATTCACTTCTATCGATTTCATTAAATCGCATTGGTGGAATTTTCCAAGAGTTTAATGAGTTCCCATTAATCGAACTGACACGACATCTAGCACACTTCATTTCCATCTTCTTCTTCTGTTAACTTTCAATTTGAGTGCAAAGCATTTGATATTGGCTATTAACAGAAATTACATTTCAATTTGATCGTGACCAAGAAGAGCGACCAATTCGATTCAGTTTTAATTGAATTGACATTTGTGTCAGCTCAGCAATGTTAACTGTCACTTACCAACTTGAGAACTCATTGCAGCTAACACTTACCGTGCATGGTTTCTGTGCTCTCATTATCATCAGAAGAATTAACTTCTGAACAGGTATATCAAAGGTGAACCATTCCGTTTCATAGGCAGCGGCAGCGATTGATAGATTCTATGGAGTGAAAGAAATTATCAAGAAAAGAGAGAGAGAGAGAGAGAGAGTAAATTAGAGAGAAAGAGATAGAGAGAATGAAATTTAAGTAAAATCGATGATTAATTAGTTTGTAGTCATTGCTCGATTTCAATATTAGAATGTGATTAATATTTTTTATGTTCAAGAAAATAAAATTTCATTTCAATTACAAGGAAAACCCAGCACGGAAAGTAGTAAAGTCGGACGGATCCGACTATATGATACCCTTCACCACTTTGGATATTTATGCAACAGATGAATCCTACCAGACGTCGCATTTTTAAAGGACCAGTAAAATGCAATTGGATCATTCTGCAATTCATTACGCTGAGCCAAATTTCGTACAAATCGAAAGATATATAGGGACTTTGGTGCACCATTTACATTAAATCGGATGAAAATATATATGGGAGCTATATCTAAATCTGAACCGATTTTCAGGAAACTTTACATACTTCATTCTGGGCCTAATTCACTACGCTGTGCCAAATGTCGAGCTAATAGACAGATTTTAAGGGACTTTGGTGCACCATTTACATTAAATCGGACGAAAATATATATGGGAGCTATAACTAAATCTGAACCAATTTTCAGGAAACTTAACACACATCATTCTATACCTAATTTATTACGCTGTGCCAAATTTCGTACAAATCGAAAGATATATAGGGACTTTGGTGCACCATTTACATTAAATCGGACGAAAATATATATGGGAGCTATATCTAAATCTGAACCGATTTTCAGGAAACTTAACACACATCATTCTAGACCTAATTAATTACGCTTTGCCAAATTTCGTGCAAATCGAAATATATATAAGGACTTTGGTGCCCCATTTACATTAAATCGGATGAAAATATATACGGGAGCTATATCTAAATCTGAACCGATTTTCAGTAAACTTAACACACATCATTCTATGCCTAATTGATTACGCTGTGCCAAATTTCGTACAAATCGAAAGATATATAGGGACTTTGGTGCACCATTTACATTAAATCGGACGAAATTATATATGGGAGCTATATCTAAATCTGAACCGATTTTCAGGAAACTTAACACACATCATTCTATACCTAATTTATTACGCTGTGCCATATTTCGTGCAAATCGAGAGATATATAGGGACTTTGATACACCATTTACATTAAATCGGACGAAAATATATATGGGAGCTATATCTAAATCTGAACCGATTTTCTGGAAACTTAACACATCATTCAAGGCATATTTCATTACGCTGTGCAAAATTTCGTACAAATCGAAAGATATATAGGGACTTTGGTGCACCGTTTACCTTAAATCGGGCGAAAATATATATGGGAGTTATATCTAAATCTGAACCGATTTTCAGGAAACTCAACACACATCATTCTAGGACTAATTCATTACGCTGTGCCCAATTTCGAGCTAATAGAAAGATGTTAAGGGACTTTGGTGTACCATTTACAATAAATCGGACGAAAATGTATATGGGAGTTATATCTAATACGGGAGCTATATCTAAATCTGAACTGATTTTCAGGAAACCTAACACACATCATTCTATACCTAATTTATTACGCTGTGCCAAATTTCGAGCTAATAGACAGATTTTAAGGGACTTTGGTGCGCCATTTACATTGAATCGGACGAAAATATATATGGGAGCTATAACTAAATCTGAACCAATTTTCAGGAAACTTAACACACATCATTCTAGGCCTAATTCTTTACGCTGTGCCAAATTTCGAGCTAATAGACAGATTTTAAGGGACTTTGGTGCACCATTTACATTAAATCGGACGAAAATATATAGGGAGCTATATTTAAATCTGAACCGATTTTCAGGAAACTTAACACACATCATTCTGGACCTAATTAATTACGCTTTGCCAAATTTCGTACAAATCGAAAGATATATAGGGACTTTGGTGCACCGTTTACATTAAATCGGACGAAAATATATATGGGAGCTATATCTAAATCTAAACCAATTTTCAGGAAACTTAACACACATCACTCTATACCTAATTTATTACGCTGTGCCAAATTTCGTGCAAATCGAAAGATATATAGGGACTTTGGTGCACCATTTACATTAAATCGGACGAAAATATATATGGGAGCTATATCTAAATCTGAACCAATTTTCAGGAAACTTAACACACATCATTCTAGGACTAATTCATTACGCTGTGCCAAATTTCGAGCTAATAGACAGATTTTAAGGGACTTTGGTGCACCGTTTACATTAAATCGGACGAAAATATATATGGGAGCTATATCTAAATCTGAACCGATTTTCAGGAAACTTAATACACACCATTCTAGGCCTAATTAATTACGCTGTGCCAAATTTCGTACAAATCGAAAGATATATAGGGACTTTGGTGCACCATTAACATTAAATCGGACGAAAATGTATATGGGAGCTATATCTAAATCTGAACCAATTTTGCGGAAACTTAACACACATCATTCTAGACGTAATTCATTACGCTTTGCCAAATTTCGTACAAATCGAAAGATATATAGGGACTTTGGTGCACCATTTACATTAAATCGGACGAAAATATATACGGGAGCTATATCTAAATCTGAACCGATTTTCAGGAAACTTAACACACATCATTCTAGGCCCTATTCATTACGCTGTGCCCAATTTCGTACAAATCGAAAGATATATAGGGACTTTGGTGCACCGATTTTCAGGAAACCTAACACACATCATTCTAGGACTAATTCATTACGCTGTGCCAAATTTCGTGCAAATCGAGAGATATATAGGGATTTTGGTGCACCATTTACATTAAATCGAACGAAAATATATATGGGAGCTATATCTAAATCTGAACCGATTTTTGCCAATTTCGGGTTCGTCCTTGGGCCAAATAATTGACCTGTACAAAATTTCATCCAAATCGGATCATAAATGCGACCTGTACTTTGTTCACCAAAAATACATGGACGGACTCACGGACAGACGGACACGCATAAATCGCCTCAGAAAGTGATTCTATGCATATTCTCAAAAGGAACCATGGGTCTATCTCGATTATTTTTGCCTCTTACAAACATATGCACAAAGGCATAATACCCTGTGTGGCGGAGGGTATAAAGACGATTTGCACATACCCATAAGTTTGATTAAAATTAAAATCAGGTCATATATAGAAAAAATGTCCCCATTTTATATCGACCGATTGATCTATCAAACAGTCTGGTCACATTTCCCATTTACCTGTTCTTTCAATTCATTCGCATACCAATATAATGCCAATATCTGACAAAATATCATTGTTATATAGGCACAGACAATAATTGCCTGGGCAGCCGAGTCCACCTAAATAAGATACTATGAAATAAAATCTGCAATTTTATGATTAGCTCAACTTACAAATATCAAGAGAAATAGCAAAGCACAGAGCAGGGTACCAAAGGCCACAAATTCCAAGAGAAACATGAAAGTTGTTAGACGGTTCACAGTATCACAATATCTAAAAATGCAATTGAAATTTATTTTCAAATTAAAAAAAAATATATTTAAAACCTATTACTGTTGAGTAAAATAAAAAAAATAAGTAAGAGAAGGCTCGTTCAATTTTCGTCAATTACTGATGGGCTTCAGTCTATTTTAGAACCTTTAAAAAATACATTTTATTTTCTTCCGCATACTCACTCAATGATCTTCTTCTGATATTTAATGCACTCAACAACTTCAACATGAATCCATTCCGGATTTCCTTTGAAACGACTCAATGTCGCCAGACGACGTTGCAAATATTTACACATCACAATACCGAACATAATAAGGGATACAATCAAACTTGTATAGGGTATATACATGCAACAGCCAATTGGGGTGATCAACATTTGAAAAATATACCAACATTCATAGAAAGGCGATTGATATTCATTGACGCCGGGAATGATGCTACCAAACGGTAGGACTCTTTCAGCTGCCAGCAGGGGATACAAACCAAAACCAATGCAGGTTAGCAGACCCAAAAAGAGATTACCACGTGCCATAACTCGGCCATTGGAATTGACACTGGTTAATAGGTCGCGGACAATGGCATCATTGGATTTCTGAAAAAAAACCAACAAAAAATTATTTTTTTAATTTAAAACCAGTAAGGAAAGTAGTAAAGTCGGACTGGGCCGACTACATATGTATCCTAGCAGACGTCGCCTTTTCAAAGGAACATTGACATGAAATTGAACGAACTTAAATATGCGATATTTATCTATATCTAAACCGACTAACATCAGTACCAACACATGCCATTCTGCAACCTATGCCATAATTTGTAAATAGATTTAAAGCTAATTATATCGAAAATATATATTTGAGCTATATCTAAAACTTAACCAATTTTCACGAAAATTTGACACACATCATTCTAGGCTTAATTCAGTACTCTATGCCAGATTTTGTCCAAATCAAAAGATATATAGGGACTTTGGAGCCCCATTTACCTTAGATCGGACGGAAATATATATGGGGGCTATATCTAAATCGGAAGCGATTTCCACGAAATTTGACACACATCATTCTAGGCTTAATTTAGTACTCTATGCCAAATTTCGTGCAAATCGAAAAATATATAGGAACTTTGGTGCACCATTTACCTTAAATCGGACGAAACTATATATGGGAGCTATATCTAAATCGGAAGCGACTTCCACGAAATTTAACACCCATTATTCTAGGCTTAATTCAGTACTCTATGCCAGATTTTGTGCAAATCGAAAGATATATAGGGACTTTGGGGCCCCATTTACCTTAGATCGGACGGAATTATATATGGGAGCTATATCTAAATCGGAAGCGATTTCAACGAGATTTGACACACATAATTCTAGGCTTAATTTAGTACTTTATTTAGTACTTCTAATTTAGTACCTTAAATCGGACGAAACTATATATGGGAGCCAGGGACGTACGAAGGGGGGCTGCCCGGGGGCCCGCAATTAATTTATGTTTGCAACAGCGAATTTTTTCATTTTGTTCTACCGGGACTTAATTCAGTACTCTATGCCAATTTTCGTGCAAATCGAAAAATATATAGCCTTAATATATACCTTAAATCGGACGAAAATATATTTGGGAGCTATATCTAAATCTGAACCGATTTTCGTTCAATTTCAATAGAGTTCGTCCTTGGGCCAAATAAGTGACCTATGCCAAATTTCATTCAAATCGGATCATAAATGCGACCTGTACTTTGTTTACAATTTAACATCTACGGACGGAACAGACTGACGGACATGCATAAATCGGCTCAGAAAGTGATTCTATGCATATTCTCCAAAGGATCCATGTGTCTATCTCGTTTCCTTTTGCCTGTTACAAACATATGCACAAAGTCATAATACCCTGTACCGCAATGTGGTGAAGGGTATAAAAATCAATCACGGAAACCTTAGATTTTTTAAAGAATTTTTTCCTGCGAGGATTTTTTAAATAATACTTTTTCATCGACCCATAAGGCGTGGATTTTTTAAAAAAATATTTTTTCATCGACCCATAAGGCGTGGACCCATATGCCTGGATTTTTTAAAGAATATTTTTTCAACGACCCATAAGGCGTGGATTTTTTTGAAAAATATTTTTCATCGACCCATAAGGCGTGGATTGTTTAAAGAATATTTTTCCAACGACCAAAAAGGCGTGGATTTTTTAAAAAAATAATTTTTTCAAAGACCCATAAGGCATGGATTTTTAAAGAGTATTTTTTCAACGACCCATAAGGCGAGGATTTTTTAAAAAAATATTTTTTCAACGACCCATAAGGCGTGGAATTTTTAAAAAATATTTTTTCAACGACCCATAAGGCGTGGATTTTATAAAGAATATTTTTTCATCGACACATAAGACGTGGATTTTTTAAAGAATATTTTTTCATCGACCCATAAGGCGTGGATTTTTTAAAGAATATTTTTTCATCGACCCATAAGGCGTGGATTTTTTAAAAAAAATATTTTTTCAACGACCCATAAGGCGCGGATTTTTTAAAAAATATTTTTTCAACGACCCATAAGGCGTGGATTTTTTAAAAAATATTTTTTCAACGACCCATAAGGCGTGGATTTTTTAAAAAATATTTTTTCAACGACCCATTAGGCTTGGATTTTTTAAAGAATGTTTTTTCAACGACCCATTAGGCTTGGATTTTTTAAAAAATGTTTTTTCAACGACCCATTAGGCTTGGATTTTTTAAAGAATAATTTTTCCAACCACCAGAAAGGAGTGGATTTTTTAAAGAATAATTTTTCCAACGACCCATAAGGCGTGGATTTTTTAAAGAATAATTGTTCCAACGACCCATAAGGCGTGAATTTTTTAAAGAATAATTTTTCCAACGACCAAAAAGGCGTGGATTTTTTAAAGAATAATTTTTCCAACGACCAAAAAGGCGTGGATTTTTTAAAGAATATTTTTTCCAACGACCCACAAGGCGTGGATTTTTTAAAGAATAATTTTTCCAACGACCCACAAGGCGTGGTTTTGTTAAAAAAATATTTTGTCATCGGTTGTTCTTACTCACATCCAACTCATAAAAGAACGTCTCCAAGTCCTGCAGCAAACTTTGATATTCCACACGATCCTTGATTAAAATATATGCCCTCAAGATGGTATTGAACCACAGTACCAACATATATGAATTTCTGATAATGGCATCGATACCCTCTTCCGTCATGAACATATAATAGAATTGGGTAAAGACTAAAAACGTGGGTGGTATTATGGTGACATAACGACGCCAATTATGATCATAAAGCAGTGACCAAAATTTCAAAATTTTCACATTCATATAAATCAATGGAATATCTTCGAACATTTTTTCTTTTACAAAAAAAAAAATCAACGCTTCAAACCGAATTAATTATTGCGAAACTTTGTTCGGATTTCAAATGACGATGAAGGTATACTGTTTGTGGTCAGAGCTGTGCATTGGCCATTTAAAGAAATTTTCAATGTCCTTTGTCCTTGATAACAATTGTCATGTAATGTAATTTAGCGACCACATTTTTAAATGGTACGGGTAATTTGCTGATGAGTTGGCATATACTTGTATTTTTTTAAATTTTGTAATTATTTGCAATTATTGCGATAAGAGTGGAAAAGGATGAGTGGCCACCATGTGCCTATAAATTCGTGTATTGGTTTTTAATATGAATTTTCGAAAATATTTTTGGTTTGAAATAGGAACACTGAAGTATGTATTTAAGTTGAGCATGCATTTTGACTTAAAAACTATTGCTGTCAATGTTGTAACCACATGTTGGGTGCCATTAGGAAAATAATAAAACAGCAATATGATTTTTAATTTGTGTTGGGCGCTTTTAATTAAATGCCTTGAGCAAATATCTTGAAACATTCATAAATATGTAGACCGCACATGTGCGTATTTTTTATTAATATTTTTACAAGGAACTTTTAGATCATCAAACTTGGATTTTTCCAAAATATGTCAAATATGGTAACGGCACGTTGGGCGCCATTAACAAAAAAAAACACAAAACAGCAACTTAATTTTTAAGTCACGTTGGGCGCTATCGGTCAAATGTGTCAAAGCGCGTCTTAAAACTCTCATAAATATCTAGACCATACATGCCCGTATTTTTTATGAATATTTTTACAAGGAATATACAGTTGTTTTTAATAATATTTTTACAAAGATTTTTTATATCATCAAGCTTGTATTTTTTTAAGAAAAATCTATTATTTTTCATATTTTGAATGTTGTAACCACACGTTGGGCGCCACTATGGAAATAATAAAATAAATCTTAATTTTAACTCATGTTGGTCCAAAGGTCGTCTTGACACATTCATAAATATCTAGACGCTACATGTGCAGGTTTTTTTGGATTATTTTACAAGGAATATAGTACGAAGATTATTCTGAGAATATTGTTATAGAGACTTATAGATCATCAACCTTGTATTTTGTTAGGAAAATATTATTTTGCATGTTTTCAATATTGTAGCTGCATGTTGGGCGCCAATAAAACAACTACAAAAACTAAGAGTGCATTAAAAATCGAATTGGCATAAAAATCCTCCTAAAAATACGAATCAAATATTATTTTGCTAAACCTAATGACCGTTTTCGGGACAAAATGCCTTGAGCAAAGCTAGTCTTGAAATATTCATAAATACATGTGCGGATTTTTTCAGAATGGTCGATTTTGTGAGAATATTTTTATAAAGACTTGTAGATTATCAAGATTGGATTTTTTTCTACATTTTTTTTAATGTTGTAACCACACGTTGGGCGCCACTAAGAAAATAATAAAACAGCACCTTCATTTAAACACACTTAGGATGCCATTTGGAAATATTTTAGAAAAAAATGTATATATTCTATCATGTTTAAGGGCACAAACAAAACAAATAGCGTTGAACAATTTTTTGAAACAAATCAAACCCAAACCTTTAAATATCTCAATATAAGAAAAAAATGGACTTAAACCGATTTATGCACACGTATGGTCGCAATGAGATGAAATTTGGTACAGCTCACTTATTTGGTCCAATCACCAAGCCCACTGAAATAGGTTCAGATTTAGATATATACTATGGTCCGAATTCCTGCAAATGGTGACCATACTCCCAAAGTTTGTCCGATCGACGGGAAATATAGCATTGCATACCAAATAAAGTCCCGAATTACTAGTGCTAAGTTTTCATGAAATCGTTTCTCATTTCATTTATCTCAATCCTGCACTCCAACTGCAATATTAATTAAAAATTTCAGGATCTCATCCCTATCCGTTCAGCAAAAACAATTTGGTACAATTTAATACTTTTTGTTCCTATAATTAAGAATTACCTAAACTACGTCAATCCTACACTTCAACATTAATTTTAATTCCAATATTCTAGAGTCCAGTTCTATGCGTTCACACATAATCAAGTTGTACCAAATATAGTACCATTTAGTACACATAAGTACTATGCTTCCATATCTCAATTCTATATTCCAACAGCAACCATTATTCCAAATTTTAGGTTTCCAGATCTCTCCGTTCACCCAAATCCAAATTGTACGAAATCTATTGCCATTTAGTACTTTTTATACACATAAATACGAATTTCCAAAGACGTCTCTATAGCTCAATTTTCAACAGTAATCTTAATTCCGAATTTCAGGTTTTCAGCTCTATCCTTTCAAGCAAAATCCAAATTGTACTAAATTTGGTACCATAGTACTTTTCGTACCAATAAGTACGAATTTCCTAAACTACATCAATACAACACTCCAAAGTCAATTTAATTTCCAATTTGAAAACTCCAGCTCTATATATTCACCTATTCCAACTTGCACCAAATTTAGTACCATTTAGTACTTTTCGTACACGTAAGTACGACTTTTTAAAGCTACCTCAATCCTGTACCACAATAGTAGTCCTAATACCGATATTCAGGCTTCCATCTCTATACACTCATTTAAACGCAAATAGTACTAAATTTAGTACCATTTTTTACATTTTATATAAATAGGTACTAATTTCATAAACCATTTCCATACATCAAAACCACTTCCCAACCTTTATTCCATATAATATTTCAAGATTCTACCTATATATGTTCAATACATAAACATTTAGAACTAAATTTAGTAATGAGTTTTGTTTTTATGCCTTTTTAGAGCGAAGATCACTCATGTAAATGTTTTTTTTATTAATTTCTCTTTCGAGATGAGCTACATGATCGGAGTTGCAATGAAAAGAAAAGCCAGAGAGATACTACATTCCCACCACTATGTGATGCGTTTCGCCGTAAGCCACATTGCCCAATATGCCTGATGAGCCGCTTAACCAACGGCGAAACGCGTCGCATAGTGGTGGGAATGTAGTATCTCTCTGGCTTTTCTTTTCATTGCAACTCAGATCATGTAGCTCATCTCAAAAGAGAAATTAATAAAAAAATAAATTTAGTAATGTTTAGAATTTTCAAAAACCCTTTTCTACATCTTTCTAACTTTCCATCAGTGACCCACATTCCAAATTTCATAATTCTAGCTCTTCCCGTTCGCCTAATACAAAGGGTACCATATTTGGTACATTTTAGTAATTTTCGTACCCTTCTAGTTCGAATTTCCAAAAACCCAGCCTTACCTCACGCCTACACACCAACAACAACCCACATTCAAAATTTCAAGCTTCTAGCTTTAGCCGTTTCGTCTGGGCGATGATTTGCCACTCACTCACTTAACACTAAGCTCTTTTATATATATAGATATATATATTTACCCCGTTCTACCTTTTCTAAGGTAGTTGCAAAAAACAACCTTTAATGCAGCTCAATTTCAATATAGGTCCATATTTTGAGATAGACTTCATATAAAGGCCTCACCGTATTTGCCAACCATAGTGGCGGCTATTTTTCATTTCAGTTTCTCAGAGGATAAAAAAATCACCCGCCGAAAATATTCAAAGCCCAATTGTAACAGATCGCCGCTTTTCCAATGAAATTAATAAAAATTAATTTTTGGTCTTTCGGTTTCTCAGAGGTTTAAATAATCCCCCAGAAATTTTTCTCTATAGATTCATGGTTTGATATATCATGGTAAATGTTTATTCAGGTCTTTGTTTCAGTTTGAAATTAAAAAGAACGTCCTTATGTTCGGCCGATAGTAAGATAGTAGGTTGTTCATATTCAAAGAGTGTTCCAAATTACAGACACCCAAGTTGGAAACTTCAACATGCCGAAATTATAACGATACTTTTTTATTTAATTTATTTATTCACCAGGAGAAAATTCTATAAAAAAAATATTAATACCGAAAAAACATGGGATGCTACCTTTCAATGGGAGCTATTCCAAGCCGTTACCTGACATTGACAATTTATGGTATGAAGATTTGACAACCCATAAGAATTTTAACAATCAAATTTAAGCGAATTCGTTTGAAAAACATGCCCAAAACACCCAAAATAATAATAGTCAAGAATTTTTTGTGGTCTCCGGTGAATATTTCGATAGTCAAGCCTGAATATCATCATCATGCTAAAAGCTATGCGTAGTCATAAACAACTGTCTCAGGATCGTATGCAGACTATTCTCCCTCAAGACTATAAGTAACCTAGAGTTGTATAACCTAACAAACCAGGAACCATATAAATGCAGGTTAAATCGAGATGGATTGGTCACACCTCAGGAAAAAATGTCCATAGCAGAAGCAAAATCGCACGTGAATGGCATCACCAAGGATCGTAATATCGAGGTCGACCAAGAAACACCTGGTGACGAGCACTAAAGCATTAAACAGGACTATTAACATGAAATTGGATGAAATAAAATATTCGATATTTATCTAAATATGAATCTACCAATATCTATCTATAAACATGTTATTCGTTTGTTACAATGGGACAAAAGCATGTAAATCGACTTCAAACAAATATAAATAGAATATCCGATGGCCTATGTCTGTACTTCTAGAAAACGTAACTACGTTATTCTATGCTCAATTTTGTACGTTGTGCAAAATTTCATATCAATCTGACAAACATGAGGAGTTTGATGCGCCATTTACATAAAATCCGGCGAAAATATACATGGAAGCTATATCCAAATATGAAGCGATTTCAAGGAAACTTGTCACAGGTTAGGTTATACTAATTTCAGTACGTTTCGTTCCTATCAGCCTATTGGTTGCTTGGTGCGGGAGCTATATCTAAATCTGGACCGATATTCACGAAACTTGACAGACATCATTCCAGGCTCAATTCAGTACGTTATGCCAAATTTCGTGCAAATCAAAAGAAATATAGGGACTTTGGTGCACCATTTACATGAAATCGGACGAAACTATATATGGGAGCTATATCTAAATCTGGACCGATTTTGTCGAAACTTGGCAGACATAACTCTAGGTTCAATTCAGTACGTTATGACAAATTTCGTGCAAATCAAAAAATATATAGGGACTTTGGTGCGCCATTTGCATGAAATCGGACGAAACTATATGTGGGAGCTATATCTAAATCTGAACCGATTTTTCTCAATAGGGTTCGTTCTTGGGCCAAACAAATGAGCTGTGCCAAATTTCATCCAAATCGGATTATAAATGCGACCTGTACTTTGTTTACAATTTAACACCAACAGACGGACAGACGGACATGCATAAAACGACTCAGAATGTAATTCTATGCGTATTCTCAAAAGGGACTATAGGTCTATCTCGTTTCCTTTTGCCTGTTACAAACATAGCTAATACCCTGTACCACAGTGTGGTGAAGGGTATAAATTTTCCCTACTCGTCTATGAAACACCCGTATAGCTCACCTGTGAAAGGCTCTATGTCTCGTCTATAAAAAGCGATCGATTCTAGCACATCTATAAAAAGGCTCTCTTCACCTTGTATATGTAAGACTTTCTACTTCAATTTGTCTATGAAAGGCTACCGACTCTGGCTCGTTTATATAAACTGTTTTAAAATTTACAACAAATTCATCAATCAGCGTATATTCATCAGATTATCTATAATTTCTACCTACAAATATTCTAATGAGCTATGAATATGATCATCTGATCTTTCAACTCATCTACTCATCTATAATGGCTTCATGACTCTTCAAGAGGTCAATAGGAAATCTCTTTCGGTAGTCCATAAATGTTCACATCAGCTGGTCTATAAAGAATTCGCTCATCTATTTTATTACCACTATCTTAGAACCGTCTTTCTCCATTCGGAATACTCCCTGAATCAGTTCTTCGATAAAAACTCCCTACTATAGCTTTGCTACATAGACTTCCTTCACATTGTCATAAGTCATATCTTCTCCATCTATTCTATGAAATACTTCCGACCTGTAAGAACTCATCTATAAACGTTTTAATTAGTTCATCTATAAAGTATCCATGGCCCTTCAGTTTCTATAAGAAATCCAGGGATTACATAAAGAATACGCTCATGTGGTCTATAAACAAAACACTGTGTCTTTCTCCATTCAGATCGTCTATAATTACTCCCTGAGTTAGTTCAACAATAAAGACTGACTGCTTTAGCTCTGCTGTAAAGACAATTCGCATATAAAAAAACATCCTCAGCAATTCTATGAAATACTCTCTTTAGCTCGTCTACAAAGACTATCCTCTATTAATCTTGTGTTATTACACTTTAAATGATATTAAATTCTTCCATAGATTCCTTTTATTATTATAATTTTTGTTTATTTAATATTTTGATACAGTTGATAAAACACTCCACTGTCCTTAATAAAAATGCAAAACTATTTCTCGCCCCCATCATTAGACGTCAAATTGCCTATAAACTTTTTTATTGTTTTTTGTTTCTGTTACAGTTTGTGTCTTAAGTCTTTTGTTTTTTTTCTGTCAGAAATCACAACATGAAATGTCTTTCTCAGAGAATGAAAGAAAGAATTTTAATGGATGTCAACAGCAACAACAACAACAACACTGCTACGAATGATAATTATATGGACATTAAATGGTGGTAGATATTTTCTCATTATAATCTAAATGACGCAGCCGCGACTCAAACGCACAAAAGAAGAAAGTTAATTAAAAGAATTTAAATAACAGAAACAGTGCAGTGTTATGGGAGAAGCAAGAGAGAGAGAGAGTGGGAGCGTATGAAAAGAAAAGCTCTCTAAATGAAGTCACTCAACTAAATCATTAAGAGAGCTCAAAAGTCGGAGAGAGTGAGCAAGGTTAAGAAACTCAAAGAAATTTATTCATTTGTTTTTTTTTTTCTTTCTTTGCATGTCCATCAAGTTCCACAAAAAACAACAACAACAGCTGCTTCTGTCATTGGAATAGGTAATGGAGAAATGAATGAATGACCACAACCAAAGAAAGACTCTCGAATGGAGTGGTTCATTTCTATTTTTCTTCTTCTTCTTTATGTGTTTATATGTTGTTATTGCTGTTGTTGTTGTTGCTTTTCTTGTCCAACTAAACCGCAACGTTTAATTTGTGCGTGTGGGGAAATGCTGTTGCATGCCAATGAAAAAAGGTGTCTTGGTAAGAGCAATGGCTTCACAGCCATCAGTTCTTTTGCAACAACACACCAGTATGGTAATACCGACCTGGCGTCTTGAACAGAATTCGTGATCACACAGTTTGTACTGTGCTTCAGAAAAATAAATTACTAAACGGAAATTAACAGTAACATAAAATAAAAAAAGAAGGAAAATAAAATACATACATGGAGAAAATTGTGTGTCTGTAAAAAAAAACCAAAAAAAAAGAATATTACTAAAAGAACAAATAATTACAAGAAAACCGAAAACAAAAAAATCTATTGTCAAACGACTAATTAAACAATTCGTCACAAAAATTTGTATGTAAAATTGTGTAACTAAAAGTAGTTACTTTACAAAAAAACACACACACGCAGAAAAATGGATAAACGTTTACTTTTGGTAGGTGGCTATTAAATGTGTGAAATTCTTTTACAGTTTTTTTTATATTGGCATTCTTAATTTTTTTGGAAGACAACTCTCTCTTGAATGTGTAAATATTTCTAAAAAACATGAATGTGTGAAATTGGTCATATATGATCGTATAGTTTTATGGTATAAATAAACTGTGGAAAATGTCAAACACCTCCGAAGTTATTATTTCAAGTTCGTGTCCTAAGTCTTTGGTTATCTATTTACAATATAAATTGGAGATATTTGTATTATTTTCTTTTTTTACCCTGTTATGGAAATGTAAATGCATGTTTGTTTGGGTACCTCTGAGAAACCAACAGAGTTTGTGTTTCTAATTAGATCCTCATAAATTTCTTTAAAGTGTAGGAGTGGCTTAAGAGTTTTTTTTTCATCCCGTGCAACTTAAAAATCATACAAATAGCAATTGTAATTTTTACAACCTCCACAACATTGTGTATTAAATTTGTCGCTCCATTTGCAACACCACAAAATTTCACCAGAGACCCCATAAAGTGAATATATAATACAGTGTAGCTTATGATTGTAGAAAAAAAAAATCCTATCTCGATTCTGAATAATTTGCTAGGGTTTTTTAATTTTCTATTAATTCCTACTGCTTATATTTACGTACTGCTATTCACTGCTCCGAAATGTTTTACATTTAGCAAATTTAGCTTTGAGATAAAATCCAAAAAAAAAAAACAACATAATACTTAAAATGTCACATCTGTAAAAAAAATATAAATTTTTGCAGTTTTTCATGATTTTGGGAACTATGTTTAGAATATGCTATTAATTTGGAGCGAACAATATATGATAGGATTCTGTTTGGATTTGATGAATTTTGCACATGGCTATAGTCTCACAAAGTCATCAAATAATTGTATATTCACAGAAAATTGTTATGGTATTTAAATACTAACATCTTCAAAATATTGAGGGTAGCGTTGGTTGTAGACCATGTAAATCACAGCGAAAACAAACCAAGATATTGAGGAAAAATATTTGTTTTTGGTTCGAAAAAATAATGTCATCATATTTTATTAATTTTATACAAGAAATTTCAGAAAAAATGTTGGGGTTATTCTGCTATTTTACCCGAATTTCGCCGAAAAATTGACATATATAAAAATAATAACTTCATGTGTATAAGTATACACCTTGCGGATTATATCAAGACCCTTCCGATAAATCTTGGGGTTCTATAAATAGGAATAAATCTTAAAATAAAATAATATTATGAAATATACATTTTAAATTGCGTCTAAATCGCGTAATTCTCAAAATCATTTGATGCGCATGCGGTTTCCAGGAAGTACTGAAGTTTATCTTCCAATCCATATATATTTTGCGAAATTTCATTTGACGGCTAAGATGTGCCACACGTTGCATTGAAGTACCCAAAAAATCGTAAAACGCGAATAATTTCCGAAAACTCTATATGCCATTAACGCGCATCCGATTTCGGTGTGCACCCTAAAAAATACATCGATCTATACTGATTTCAATGTGGTCCATTAAGAACCATGAGATAAATTAGGTGCATCTCTCTTTCGGCTGAAGTTTTTAAAATTCTCTTTTCGAAAAAGATCAAAATCCGTATGAGGTCATTTATTGAAGCGGAAATGATCCACAGAAAACGCAAATAAATCCGCGATATTTTCAAAAACATTTTTTGCCAAATTTTTTTGGATGGCCAGTTCCCGCCGTTCTAGTAGATGGATTTTCACGAAGAAGATTTTATATCATCCGAAACGTAAAAAACTTTATTGATCGCGGGCACACATATCATTCAGTTGACAGATCTAAAAATTTGGCCCGAAAAATAGGTTTTTTAGAAATTTGATCGCACAAAATTCGCACCTTCGGATGAGTATTACTCTGAAGCTGTGCATACTACATACACAAAATACATATCAAATTACGCAGATTCTCGACTACAATAATGTTATAATCGATTTTTAGAAATTCCTGTTTGCGTATTAAAACTAGAAGTAAAATTAAAAAAACACTCAAAATCGAGCTTCGAAATGTCAGCATCATTTAAAGGTAGATGCAGTTAAAATTTTGAAAAATGATACATAAGGGGAGTAGTCCGCATTTTGTTGGCTTCTAGTTTTACTTTGACACGAAGACCGTAAAATGAGTGGCTTAATCACAAATCGATGGAGAACATAGAAAAACTGGTTCGCTTCAACCTGTTTTTACACATTTTTTTTACATTAATGTAGACACAGCTTCCACCAAAATAAAGTTTGGAGGTCAATATCATGAGCAGTTTGCAACGACAGATCAATTAACCCAAAACTATTCACTTTTTTCATATACTTAAGTAATTCCCGAGTTATAAAGGGGAGAACCTCCGCTTCAGCTATGTTAAAAAATTGGCAATATTGCCCATATGTATATTCCATAGGTTCTCCATTTTGCTAATTATTGAGCGATGTTGATATTACGATAGAATTTGAGATTCAGATGTTCTTTTTCTTTGTAATTCCGTTGGAAATTTGAGATTCGGACAATTTTTTAATTACAAAAAAAACATGATGTTGCCTTTTTTTCTCTTCTTCTTCTTTAAGTAACATAATGAAAATCCGGTTGAAAATCATCCATATTTAATATTGAGAATGTGGTAGTTCCCTTACGTTAAAGAATTTGGTTGTGGAAAATTTTGGTCAGAAGGATTGCATCATATTTTACATATATTTTTTTCGGTTAAATTTTTACCATTTCTGGGGAAGGGGACGGATACTCCAAAAACGTCTGACATGATTTCCGTTTCGAAGAAATTTTACGATATGGATAGTTTGGATTAAAAATGTTACTTTCATTAGCTTTGACATTTCCAAAGCGAATGTAAATTACCATGATCAAATCTAAAGACATTATGGGTCTACAAATGACTTTTCGACTTTTTCAACTAAAAAAAAAACATCTTAATATGTTTACTATTCTACAGTTTTTATTGAGCGATCGAGATGATGTGTTATACCAAAATTCGTTTCCATTTGATATATTCGGACAGTACTACCTAATATAAAAGGTTAGAATTAGATTTGTGAAATTTGACTAAAATTTGCTGGAGAAAACGCTTTATGTCTTTGTTTACGCTAATTGTTTAAAAGTCGTAATGTTTAGATAAACTGTATGAGAAATACTTTTGTAGAATCTTTGGCCCTTCTAAATCGATTTCTTATGTGTATTTTTCGTCCATATTTTCTTAAGACAAAACAAGGTTTTTTTATATACAAATATTCTACAACAAGTAAAAAAGTGTCAGTCGGTGTTGCCGACATATAATTTTAATTTTTGTTTTTAATTTTAATTTACAAATTTATAAAATATTGACCCTTTGTGGTGCAGGTGTGGATCAATTGGTCCCATTTTCGGACATGTTCTAGACTTGATGAAGATACTAAGTAGTGCAAAGTTTGTTTCATTCCATTCGCTGATACTGGATTTATAAGTATTGAAAATTTCGACCATTTGTGAGGGAAGCACCAGAAGGAGTGAACCAATGCGTCCATCTTCGGACTTGATCTAGGCTTGGTCACAAAGTTTGGCTCAAATCGTATATTCCTTTCGACTGATATTCAATTCATAAATATTGAACATTTGTGGGGTAGGTACCAGAAGGAGTGGCCCAATTGTTTCCATTTCGGCCAATTTTGACCATTTGTGGGGTAGGTACCAGAAGTGGTGGCCCAATTGTTCCCAATTTCGGGCATGTTCCAGGCTTGGTAAAGATAATAAGTTATACAAAGTTTGTGGGGCAGGTACCAGATGGACCGATATTCCCCATCCGATATTCCCCATCTTCAAACTTAAACTATATTTGGAAGAAATATTGCCTTCGAGAGTTATCGTGCGCACGAGCCGGCCACACAGACAGAGAAACGGACGGACATTTGTAAATCGGCTTTAAATTGTCTGAAACGGAATTGGTCCAAAGAAACATAGGGTTTCGATGAGGATTTTTTTTTTGCTGTAACAAAGTGTATATACCTTCATTAGTCATAAGGTTAAGGGTATAAAAATGTCCCTCATAATATTTCAGATACGGTTCCCGAAGACACATTATGGAAGACTGAATTGGAATTATTTATGCCTTCAATCATAAGATGGATTTAAATTTCTAATAATCATCGGAGACTCCATAAAGTACATATATTCTAGATGAGAATAAAATTCTATGCCGATTTAACCATAGAACGTTATCTGCCAAGTTTTTATATTTTGATTTCTCATTCGGTCACTACCAAAAATTCAATTTGCTGTAATTTGACATATTGGATTATAATTGCATAGCAAATTTTCCTATCCTGCCAAACTATGTATTTCTGATGTCCAGTGGTTAAAAATTTCTTAGACCATAGTTGGGCAGACTTGCACACCAGCGTTGATGGGTTATATTTAAATTTTTTGTTGTTAAAACAAAAATAAACATTATTGACATTTTTCCGAAATTTTTTTAATGAATTTATTTTTTGAACTTCCTTGGATATTATTTATGGTTTAAAAATATTAAATTTAATAAATTCCGAAGAATAATTCATGTTTTTATTTTCCCTTAAACATTGTTTAAGAGAAATTTTGCCCATCATAGTCTTAGACACATTTTTATGGTATATCCCTATTATAATGACCATGTCTATTTCAGAGTACAGAAAAAAATCATTTGACCATGATTTATCTGGTCTTCTTCTAGGTGAGTGGGTTTATGATAATTTCAAAATATCCAAGAGATTATCTTTTGATGGCAGTGTATAATCCACTTATAATTTACAGAAAGACCAAATGGGATTTCATATAAAATATGAAAACCTTCTGATTAGAAGACAATATTTGTTCTCTTTCCACAATAATAAATGTGTATGTGTCTTAAGTCTTTTGTTTGTTGACCTATGAAAATGTTATGTTAAATCTTGTTTCGCTTATTTTTTTTTACTAAACACATATTCTTTATTATTCAATTCTCCGGCTATGCTTCCATGTTACCTAAACACAGATCGTTAAAAAAAAAACTTGTCAATCGACATCCTCATTCAACGATTTATGCTAACATTGCAGTGCTACTGGTTTTTCAAAGCTTCTCCAGCTTTTCAACATCTTCTTCTTATGTTCTTCGGTGTTTTGAGGTCGTGCAAAGAAAATCATGTTTTCATGTGTTTGGTTTTTTTTCTATAAGTTTTATAAAAAAATGTTATTGTTGCTTTCATTATGGCCATATTTATGAAATGTTCACATGTGTGTGTGCGTTTTTATTAACATTTACAGCTATTTCATTGCCAGTTTCCTTTTATTGGCAGACGTAGACGAGAAGAGAGCCAGCTAGCTTGCTAACAGATTGCCGATTTGAATTGGTCCGGTAAAAGCAATTTTCTTTTGCTTTTATTTCGCATTTACGCTGTGGCGTTTTTCATGAAATGAAAACATTCTGGAAAATACTTTTCTTAACTGTTTTTTTTTTGTGTTTTTCTTCTGACCACCAAGTGAATGTGTCAATGAAGCATGTGAGAACGTGTGTGTGTGTGTTGTTTGTGCAACAACCTCTCTCTATGACGTTATAATCTCATGCAAACAACAACAACATTCCCGTTAAGTCAGACTAAATGTGGAACTTGGTTCATAAAACTTAACACCATTTTTTCCTTGTTCTTGTTGTTGTTGTTATTTTTGTTGTTTGCCAAAGAAGAAAGTCTTGTTACCAGAACAATGAAACCGGCCACATGTTATGCTTGTCATAAATGTACTGAGTGCTCTTTTATTTTAAGTTCAGTTTAAATCTAGGGTAACGTCAACATATTTATAGGAGTAATATTGTCTGGTAAATTATTTCAAAAACCATTTAAATGTGACAGAACAGGGTCGGCAAATGTTAAGTTGTTACAAGAATAAAATGTTTATACCTTCCAACCTGGAGGGTACATTAAATTTGTCAATTTGTTTGTAACCCCTCGAAATATTCCTTTTAGATCGCATAAATTAGATCGAGCTAAAAAAATAATTCTATGTCGATTATAAGAGGCTTGGGTATTTCAAAAATATTTTTAAGGGGCCTACACAAGGCGTGGATTTTTTAAAAATATTTTTAAGGGGCCTACACAAGGCGTGGATTTTTTAAAAATATTTTTAAGGGGCCTAGGCGTGGATTTTTTAAAAATATTTTTAAGGGGCCTACACAAGGCGTGGATTTTTTAAAAATATTTTTAAGGGGCCTACACAAGGCGTGGATTTTTTAAAAATATTTTTAAGGGGCCTACACAAGGCGTGGATTTTTTAAAAATATTTTTAAGGGGCCTACACAAGGCGTGGATTTTTTAAAAATATTTTTAAGGGGCCTACACAAGGCGTGGAAAGGATATACACAAGAGCTCCATATCTATATTATATTTTGGGCAGCCAAATTGGTTGTAGCTTGTTGTTTTTAGTTCTCATTGGGTTCTCAATGTGTAGCAAATCTTCCAATCAAAAATTGTTCACATAGGCCCAATTTTTAGTTTAGCCCCCCAAAATTCCCATATTTTGAAATTGTGGGGAGTTCAAATACGTTTTCAACCAAATTATCGGAATGTTTTATTTTCGATTCTCATTGGACAGAAAATCTTCCTACATTTCGTCTATTAAATGATCTCTCCGGCTGGTCTACAAAAACTCCCTCCAAACGGCTCATTTGAAGCGACTCCCTTCAAATCTTCTCCCTCCAGCCAATCCGCAGGTACTCTCTCCAACTCGTCTATAGGAAGTCGCTTCAGCTTACAGACACTCCCTGCAGCTCTTCTATAGAAAATTATTTAGCTCGTTTATAAATACTCCATCTAGCATACCTTTCAAAAATCCCTCCCGTCCATCTGTAAAATACCTTACAGCTCAGTAGAGACTCCCTGCAGCTCGCTTATAGATACTCCCTGCAGATCGCTTATAGAGACTCCCTTCAGCTCGTCTATAGAGACTCTCTTCAGCTCGTCTATAGATACTCCCTGTAGCTCACCTCTAGAGACTCCCTTCAGCACGTCTACATAGACTCCATTTTCGTCTATAGAGACTCCCTATGGAGACTTCCTTCAGCTCTTCTATAAAGACCTACTTCAGCTCGCCTATAGACACTCCCTTCATTAGCCTATAGGGACTACCTACAGATCGTCAGCAGAGACCTTCTTCATAAGACATAATTGAAAGACTCCAGTGAGAGAGACAAACAAATATTCTCTCCTGCTTGCCTATGGAGACTCCTTTCAGCTCGACTATAAATATTCCCATTTACCCGTTTAAATTGATTCACTCCAGCCCGTCTTTGAGGTCTCCCTCAAGCTCTTCCATAGATACTGCCTCGTCTATAGGGACTCCCTTCAGCTCGTCTATAGAGACTCCTTTCAGCTCGTCTATAGAGACTCCCTTCAGCTCGTCTATAGAGACTCCCTTCAGCTCGTCTATAGAGACTGCCTTCAGATCGTCAAAAGAGACTCCCTTCAGCTCGTCTATAGAGACTCCCTTCAGCTCGTCTATAGAGACTCCCTTTAGCTCGTCTATAGAGACTCCCTTTAGCTCGTCTATAGAGACTCCCTTCAGCACGTCTATAGAGACTTCCTTTGGCTCGTCTATAGAGACTCCCTTCAGCTCGTCTATAGAGACTCCTCCAGAATTCCTCTCGCTCATTTATTATCAGAAGTCTATCGCTGATCTTCCGATCCATATTCTCATTTATGCATCTTCCCCATGCCCATTTTGCTTCCTATAATTTGTTATTATCACGCTTGTTCTAAACACATTGTTGTTGTTGTCGTTGTTGCTGCTATTTGTTGTATCACACACACACACAAACGCTCTTTTATATCAATTCAGAGTAACTCCCCATTCACGTTCTTCTTTCAGTTTTATTAACGGTAAAATAATAAATTAATTTAATTGACATTCACCCGAAAGAATGTTGATTTCTTGACCTACATTTCGACAACAATAACAACAACACCAGCAACAACAGCTACTCTGGCGATCAGCCGTTTATACTGTCAGCTAATAAAGTGAGATTTTTTCGATTCGTTTCATTCATTCTGTTTGCTGTTAGGCAGCAGCAACAACAGCTTCATTTCAATACTGTGCAATAACAACAAGAGACAACAACATCTTGTTGTTGTTGCCATTGAAAATAGTTTAACATTGTCGTCGTGCAAAGCTTTAAGACATCCATTCATGCAACAACAACAACATATTAGTCATCCGGCGGCAGAACTAGGTGGCTAAAACACGGAATCAACATAACGTCTTTGGAACAACCTAATTTAAAAAAAAAAAAAAATTATTTGTTTTTGTTAATTTCTACGTTTTCAGGGGGTAGCGACCACCGACACGCACATTCATAGCCACAGAACGAACGAAATATTGTTAGTAACAGCTAATAAATTCCGAAAATGGCACCATAACAACGCTGGCCAAATATTTGTGTTTCTCATAAATTCTTAAATAAAAAAAATTTAGAAATTTTACGAAACAAATTTTTGAAAGTTGTGTTTGTTTTTTTTTTTTTCTTCTTCTAAAAAATATTTTCATATTCATAGGCAGCAGAAGAAAATGAAATCATTTTTTTTAAGATGAAAGAGAAATTTTAAAATAAATGGTGTTTTGCTTTCGGTTTCATTGTTTCTATTTTATTTTTTCTGTCCAGACTCCCACCCAGAAAGCCATTAACAATGAATGGATGATATTCACAGAAGTTTTTAAAAGGAAAGTTTAAATAGAAACGAAATGGCAGATAAAAAAATTGCTTGGGAATTTCCAAAAACAAATTAGAATGATTACATTTCATCCCTCCCCAGCAAGTCATCTATAGAAGACTGTCTGATTTAGCAGGACTATAAATACTTCTTTCAGATTCCTTTCAGCTCGTCTATAAAGACTTCCTTCAGTTGGTCCAAACAAACTCCCTTCAGCTCGTCTATAGAGACTTCCTTCAGCTCGTCTATAGAGACTCCCTTCAGCTCATCCATAGACATTGCCTTCAGCTCGTTTGTAAAAGACTCAGGTCTATATAGACTCGCTTCAGTTTGTCTATAGCAACTCTCTTCAGCTTGGCTATTGAAACTCCTCACAGTTCGTCTATAGAGACTTCTCATAGCTCGTCTATAACAACACCTTTCAGCTAGTCCGTAAACACTCCATCCAGCTTGTCTTTCAAGAATCCCTGCCGTTCGTCTATAAAAACATCCACATATCCATCCATCCATAGAGACTCCCTTTAGCTCGTCTATAGATCCTCCTTCTGCTCGTCTATAGAGTCGCCCTTCAGCTCGTCTATAAAGTCTCTTTTCAGTTCGTCTATAGAGACTCCCTTCAGCTCGTTTTTAGAGACTCCGTCAAGCCCGTCTATAGAGCCTCCTTCTGCTCGTCTATAGAGTCGCCCTCTGCTCGTCTATAAAGACTCTTTTCAGAGACTCGCTTCAGCTTGTCTATAGCAACTGTCTTTAGCTTGGCTATTGAGACTCCTCACAGCTCGTCTATAGAGACTCCTCATAACTCGTCTATAACAACACCTTTCAGCTCGTCTGTAAATACTCCATCCAGCTTGTCTTTCAAGAATCCCTGCCGTTCGTCCATAAAAACATCCATATATCCATCCATAGAGACTCCCTTCAGCTCGTCTTTGAGGTCTCCTTCAGCTCTTCCATAGACTCCCTACTGCCTTGTCTATAGAGACTCCCTTCAGCTCGTCTATAGAGACTCCCTTCAGCTCGTCTATAGAGACTCCCTTCAGCTCGTTTTTAGAGACTCCGTCAAGCTCGTCTATAGAGCCTCCTTCTGCTCGTCTATAGAGTCGCCCTTCTGCTCGTCTATAAAGACTCCTTCCACTCCGTCTATAAAGACCCCCACCCTTCCTTCAGTCCCTTTCCATGAAATTTTCCTTTCAGTTAACTTAGTGCTCCAATTTCAAAATCGTTTTTTATTAAATCCTCATATAAATAAAAAAATAAACATAACCTACTGTGTTATTTGGTTACCCACACACACACATCTTCACACACGAAAAAAAAAACAATCAAAACAACCACTTGAGAGGAGGTCACTTTTAATTTCATTTAAGCCGCAGCCAAAAAAAAAGGAGGAGAAAAAAATGAAATTGAAAAAAATCACTGAACCGTGATGCCATGCAATGCCCCTGCTGGTGCTGTGAAATTTCTCTTTCGGTTGTTGTTGATGATGATTTATTTTTCACCATCATTTGCGACCTTTTGTTCAACGGAGTAAAAAAAAGGAAAATGTGAATTTGTCCACATACCTTTTGGAAAATTCACTGACAACCAAACTAACCAGTAAGACCAGTGGATCAAATGAAAATTTATTAGTTAATTGTGTGATTTATGCAGGGCAGATTGGCTGGCTGGCTGGCTGGATGACTAACATTCTTTGATATTCAACCATGACCATATTCAAAAATTCACTCAGATTACTAATGACCGCTTTGTTTAATCTTGGCCGATAGCGGGCGAAAGAGAAAGCTTTCTTTCTCCCTTTCCAATCGATGAATCTTTCTTCCAGACATTCATACTTCATTAACATTTGGAATCTCTGAACGATAACCACCACCACCATCATCAACAACCACACACTTGATAATGATGCTGTATGATGGTTCACAACAACAACACCAACAAAACATTAACCGACTGTTTACCAAATTGTTTTTAATTTTTTTTTCATTCCTTCATTTCATTATTATTTTTTGGTATTTTATTTTTTGTTTAACAACTTTCGCCATTACACTAATTTCTTTATTTACATTTAATATTAACAATAGCAAATTTTGTGAATGTGATTGTTATTATTTTGCCAATATGAAACAACAAACAGAAAAATCATCATTTTCATTTGTTCAAAGAAAGTATTTCATAATTTTATTAGAAAACAATTCCAGTCATTATGCTCAGAAGGGGAAGCGGCTAGGGAGGGGGAAAGGGAGATGACGAGAAATAAAAAAAGTTTCTTAATTAACACCTGACGTAATTGTTGTTAACCTGATGATGGTTACGGTTACTTAGCTTTCAGCTGTAACAGTTCAACACGTTTGTGTCTTAAGTCTTTTGTTTTGTTTCGAGTTTTTCTATTTCACTGTTCTACAATGAGATGTTTCTTTCAATGTTTGTGTCTTAAGTCTATTGTTTGCAATTTTGTTGAATATGACATATTATTAGTTGTATTGATGGATTTGTGTAGGGGAAAGCTTTGTATTAAATTGAAGAGCTTAATGGAGTCGTTAAAGATGATCTGAAAGAAGTAGTCGTAAAAGACGACCTATTCAGGGAGTCTATATAGATGAGCAGGAGAGACGAGCTGAAGGGAGTCTCTACAGACGAGCTGAAGGGAGTCTCTACAGACGAGCTGAAGGGAGTCTCTACAGACGAGCTGAAGGGAGTCTCTATAGACGAGCTGAAGGGAGTCTCTACAGACGAGCTGAAGGGAGTCTCTACAGACGACCTGAAGGGAGTCTCTATAGACGAGCTGAAGGGAGTCTTTATAGACGAGCTGAAGGGAGTCTTTATAGACGAGCTGAAGGGAGTCTCTATAGACGAGCTGAAGGGAGTCTCTATAGACGAGCTGAAGGGAGTCTCTATAGACGAGCTGAAGGGAGTCTCTATAGACGAGCTGAAGGGAGTCTCTATAGACGAGCTGAAGGGAGTCTCTATAGACGAGCTGAAGGGAGTCTCTATAGACGAGCTGAAGGGAGTCTCTATAGACGAGCTGAAGGGAGTCTCTATAGACGAGCTGAAGGGAGTCTCTATAGACGAGCTGAAGGGAGTCTCTATAGACGAGCTGAAGGGAGTCTCTATAGACGAGCTGAAGGGAGTCTCTATAGACGAGCTGAAGGGAGTCTCTATAGACGAGCTGAAGGGAGTCTCTATAGACGAGCTGAAGGGAGTCTCTATAGACGAGCTGAAGGGAGTCTCTATAGACGAGCTGAAGGGAGTCTCTATTGACGAGCTGAAGGGAGTCTCTATAGACGAGCTGAAGGGAGTCTCTATAGACGAGCTGAAGGGAGTCTCTATAGACGAGCTGAAGGGAGTCTCTATAGACGAGCTGAAGGGAGTCTCTATAGACGAGCTGAAGGGAGTCTCTATAGACGAGCTGAAGGGAGTCTCTATAGACGAGCTTAAGGGAGTCTCTATAGACGAGCTGAAGGGAGTCTCTATAGATGACCTGAAAGGAATTTTTAGAAAAACTGAAAAGAGTCTCTAAAGATTCTCCGTCTCGAATCGTTCCCAGACCAGGAAGTCTTTCTCCAAATTATATGAAAGGAGACCTTCAGGGGCTAGCTCATGTAGAATGTTTTTATAGATAAGGTGTGGGTGACTTTCGGGATGTTGGGGTAGGATAGTCTTGCTGAAGGGCAGGCGATCTTTCACAGACGATCTGAAGGACAAGCTATTAATCGTCAGCATTTCAGAAACAGTCCGAAGGACAAAACACCGTTCTAATAGATGATCTTAAGGCTAGGGGGTCTTTTGTAGACGATCTGAGAGGCGTGTAGTATTTTACAAAAGAGCTGATAGAGGGAAGTTGTTTAAAGGACTTGAATTTTTTATAGAGAAGTAAAATTCCAGAGGATTTTTTGATTAGAAAATTCTGAAAGAAAAGTTTATATTCGTCGATACAAGAATTTTACAGCTCTATAGATTTTTGTAGCTCTTCTCTAGAAGAAAAACTTCTGAAATTCTTGCATCGAAGATGCCTTCTACAAGTCTTTTATGGAAGAAATTCCCGATTTGTTTTTTTTTATAAATCAGCCATAGAAGAACACCATCTGCTGGCCCTTCTTATGATGCCCTTAGAAGAAGGTCATATACAAGTTTTTTGTAAGAAAAATGTTCTCTAGAGGTATTCTATATGAAAAGGTCTTCACTAACATCTACAATAAGAGAATACCTCCGAGCTGAAAGGAATCTCTATAATCGAACTGGGGGAAGTCTATTTGACCAAATTGGAGGGATTCTCAATAGAAAATCTTGAGGGAAGTTCCATCGACGAGATGGAAAAAGCCGAACTAAAAGTAGTCTCTATTGCAGGGTGTCTTTCATAAAATACCTAGTCGGAATAGTTGATAGGCCGGTAGAAGGGAGTATTCCAAGACGTGATGAGTCTCTATAAGTGCAAATATCTCACTTATAGAGACTCATCTCTATAAGTCAGTCTTTTGAGGAGAGATTGAGGATCCTTTATAGACGAGTTGAA
The DNA here is from genome assembly GCF_032173495.1 of Musca vetustissima. Taxonomy (NCBI): domain Eukaryota; kingdom Metazoa; phylum Arthropoda; class Insecta; order Diptera; family Muscidae; genus Musca; species Musca vetustissima. The sequence goes on from NW_026875137.1 coordinate 52,545, forward strand.
GTGAATAATAATGGAGGGCCTTAAACGACCAGAGTGGCTTACATAGACAATATGAAAGGTGTCCTTCGTAGGGGATCTCAAATAGAGAGTTTTTTTTAGATGAAGTTAAGGGAATCTTTCGGGATGGTATAATATTTACATGGACAAGTGGAAGTGTAGGAATTATTTCCCAGTAGACCTGAAGTGCATGGAATCTTGCACAAACGATGTGAAGGTCAAGGGTTTCTTATTGGCGAGCTATAACTCAGTGGGCTTTCAGAGATAGTCTGGAGAATCTTTTTTTTAATAGTTGAGCTTAAATGCAGAAAGTTTTTCGATCTGAGAGGCATGCAGTCTTTCAAGGAAGAGCTGAAGGTGGGAAGTCTTTCTAGACGAAGTGAAGGTAGTCTTTCGAGAAATCAGGATAGGCTAGTCTTTACACGCAAATGTAGAAGGATAGGCATTATTTCTCAGAAGATCTCAAGGGCAGGAAATCGCCCACAAATGATCTGAAGGTCAAGGATTTCTTATTGGCGAGCTATAACTCAATGGGCTTTTAGAGACAGTCTGGAGGACAATCCTTTTGAATGGGCTAGTGAAAGGGCAGGGGCCTTTCGTAGATAATCAGAGAGTCATGTTATCGTTAACAAAAGTGCTGATGGCGGAAAGGCGTTTAAAGAAGGACAAGAATTATTTGTTTTCTACAGGCCTAAAAGTCTTTTACAGTTCGTAAATTTCTAGAGATTTTTTGTAGCCCTACTCTACAAGAAAATCTTCCAAAGTTCTTACATAGGAAAACAATTTCTTTAGGTCTTCTATGGAAGAAATTTTTTTTTTTTATAAAATAATAAAAACACCGCCCTCTGGCTCTTCTACGGAAGAATGTCTTCTGAATGTCTTGTTTTAGAAAATTGCCCTCTAGTAGTCTTCTAAAGGAGAAGGCTTTCTACAGCTTCTACTATAGAAGAAGACCTCAAATTTTTTAATATAAAAAGATCCCCTGCCTCTAAGGAATTACAAGATCTTCTGATCTCTTTGAGGAGGGAAATACAAGGTCTTCTATAGCAAAACGCTGATGTTTTCTATAAAATTATAGCTTCTATAAAAGACCTTTATGCATCAGCCATAAAAGAACACCTTCTACTGGTCCTTCAATAAAAGAAGGTCCTCTAAAAGTCATCTGAAAATTTCTCTCTAGAAGTTTTTTATATAGAGAAAGGCATCTGATTTTTATTTTTAAAAAGATTGCCTGATTACCTTTGAAAACAGTGTTCAATATAGGTCCATATTTTGATATAACCCCCATATAAAGGTCATGTCCCATTTGCCGCATTTAAAAAGTCTTAGCCCCACCAAAGTACTTGTAATCTGGCATTTCACCAAAATAACTGCAATTTGGTATTCAGGATTTTTCAAAGATTCAGTAGAAAATGTTCAAAATAGGTCGATATTTTGACATAGCTTCTATATAAAGGTCCCGCCCCATTCGCCACCAAAGAGGCTGAAATTGGGAATTCCATCTAAATAACTGATATTCAGTCTTCTTGGAAGGTTCTGCAGAAAATGTTCAATATAGGTCCATATTTTGACATAGTTTCCATAAAAAGATCCCTCCTCCATTTTCGGAATTTATAAGGACTTAGTCACCACCAAACTGACTGTAAATTGGTGTTCCGGGTTGTTGGATTTTAGCCGTATTTCCCCACTAAAACAACAAACAATTTTCTATTCCAAGATCATGGAAGACTTTGAATATAGGTCCATATTTTGATCCCACCAATGAAGCTCTAATTCGGTATTTTAAGGATTCCGGATTGGGTGGTAATTTGTTATACCGAATTCCCGGTAGAAAACGATTTTCTTCTCCGAAAAATGTCAAAATAGGTCCATGGTTTTCTAATAGGTGTGTCTGTAAATTCCGGATTGGGTTGTCAAAATAGGTCGAAAAATTTCAAAATGGGTTTTCAAATAGGTGTGTCTGTAATTTAGTATTTAATCATCTCAGAGTAAAAAACAACAGACAATTTACAATGACATAGACTCCTATAAAGGTATCGACTGGTTTTTGATATTTTGAATGTGCAACATATGGTGTAGGCTATTAGAAGTTCGGTACCGTCGAACTTAACGACTTTCTTACTTGTTTTTTTTAACATTTGTTTTATTTCTCCCTTCCAGAAAATCCTCTCTTTCATATTGCTCTCCACGCTGGTGGCAGCCCAGCAGCAGCAACAGCCCACATTGCCCCAGCAGCCAACACAACAGGGTGACTATGGTGAAGAACCGCCGGAAGGATATTATGCATTTGTGGAGTCACCCAATGCCATACCGCCCAAGGTGAGACCACCACCCTATACCCACGTGAATGTGGATTGTAAAAATGTGGCCAATAATAAAAAGGTGGCCGTATCGGTAAATAACATTTGTGGCGATTTGAATAAGGGACAAATCCCGAAAAATCCTATGAAACAAAATGTGCTGGGAGAACCCTATCCATTGTAAGTTCGGAAAAAAAGTATCTTTTAATATTTTTAATAAATTATTTTTTTATTTTCCTCGTCCTCCTCAGTGAATTGATTAGGAATCACACTTTGAAATTCCTCTCCAAAACGTTGCCGGTACTGCAAGCAGATGATACCCTACCCAAAGTTACCCAAATCCTAAGAGATGATCCTGTCGAACAGGTCGACAATAATAACATAGATCAGCAGCAATATGGTGGAGGTGTTCGTAATAAACGTGAAGCAGTGGCGCCCAAATTGGAACCCACCAATGAAAATCATAATTATGGTTATTTTGATCCCGCTATTGATGAAGAGGAACGGGCCCAAAAATCCAAAGTCGATGCTGATCGAAAATCTCGTAAATTCTGTGATGGTGGTGGCATGTAAGTTCAAAGGAGATAATTCGTACAGATTGAAAATACTGTTAAAATATTTTACAATGACAATATCCCAAGGTCCCTAACAATGTTCTCCTCTTGATGTAATTCCTCTTAGAACGACTATCGCTTATTGGGACCAATTTGGCCGGTCCTTTGATCATCGTTTTAAATGATTTCGATTGCACTGTGCAACAAAATATAGGTCATGATCTCGAGGGTGGAAAATTCCTATTGGGAATGAAAGACCTTGGTGAGCATATGAAAACCCCACAAGATAAAGTAGGTCACAGGTCGGAGATATGGCGTGATTAGAATTTTTGCCTCCGAACATATATTTTTTATCTTGGTGTTTACAGATTACATTTCTTCAGCAAAATCGATTGAGGAACTCGATTCCTTGTGTGTCCTTTACGTCCTTAAATTACAATTATCATAATATGCAATTTTTCAGCCTCGCGATGTTCTACAAAAATGTTGCTCATAAGATCTTAGGTGAGGTCCTCAAAGACGAGGAATCGATATTTATACGTTTAAATGGTCTATTTTCAATTTTAAATGTGTCAGGATACTAAAACCCTATGTGCTTCAATAAATTCTTTATTATGAAGAACAATCGGATTCGTCCGAATTATTTTCTATAGCCATATATAGTTATGTCAAACAAGCCAAAGAAAAAAAAATAATTTCGAGGAAAAATAAACCGGGTTTCGAAAATGTTTGAACCGGTTATTCAGATAATTAAACCGATAATAGTGCGATTCAATAAATTTAGCACGTTTGTTTACTAGCTTTTTAATGATATGCATATAAGTTCTTGAAACCGGTTTTATTATCTGAATATCCGGTTCAATAATTTTCGGAAACCGATTCTTTTTTTCACGTTTTTTGCGTATAGCCATATATAGTTATGTCAAACAAGCCAAAGAAAAAAAATAATTTCGAGGAAAAAAGAACCGGGTTTCGAAAATGTTTGAACCGGTTATTCAGATACTAAAACCGATAATAGTCCGATTCAATAAATTTAGCACGTTTGTTTATTAGCTTTCTAATGATATGCATATAAGGTATTGAAACCAATTTTATTATCTGAATATCCGGTTCAATATTTTTCGGAAACCGATTCTTTTTTCACTTTTTTGCGTATAGCCATATATAGTTATGTCAAAAAGATAAAGAAAAAAATAATTTCGAGGAAAAAAGAACCGGGTTTCGAAAATGTTTGAACCGGTTATTCAGATAATAAAACGGATAATAGCCCGATTCAATAAATTTAGCACGTTTGTTTATTAGCTTTCTAATGATATGCATATAAGGTATTGAAACCGGTTTTATTATATGAATATCCGGTTCAAAAATTTTCGGAAACCGATTCTTTTTTCACGTTTTTTGCATAGCCATATATAGTTATGTCAAACAAGCCAAAGAAAAAATAATTTCGAGGAAAAAAGAACCGGGTTTCGAAAATGTTTGAACCGGTTCTTCAGATAATAAAACCGATAATAGTTCGATTCAATAATTGTAGCATGTTTATTTGCTTTCTAATGATATGCATATAAGGTATTGAAACCGGTTTTATTATCTGAATATCCGGTTCAATAATTTTCGGAAACCGATTCTTTTTTTCACGCTTTTTTTGCGAATTTGGCGTAACTCTATATATTTTTAGAAAATAATTCGGACGAATCTGACATTTGTACATAATAAGGACTGTATACTGAATTTATTGAAATTCATACATATACGGTTTTAGTGACAAGAAACGGGTAAAATTGAGAATAGACCATTTAAACCTTAAAATATCGATTTGTCATCTTTGAGGACCCCATCTAAAATCTTCTGAGCAACATTTTTATAGAACATTGCTAGGATGAAAAATCACATCTTGTGATAATTGGAACCCGGTTCATAAAATTAAGTACGAAAAGGAAGGATAAAATGTTCTACAATCAAATACCTTATTCGATTTTACGGAAGAAATTTGATATCCAAAAATATCTACAAATGAAGATATGAAGTTAGCTCTTCAAGTATAATAGGTTTGCTAACAAAAACAAAAATATCACGCCATATCTCCGAACTTTGACATGTGGCGAATTTTTCCTTCTGCGGTTTTCATATACTCACCAACGTCTTGGAATCTCTATTGGTCTTCTATAAGAAAACCTTTCGGGATTCTGTTACAAGACTTCTATTAGCATAAAGCCATTTGGACCTTGGAAGCCCAGAAGATCATTTGGGTTTCTTATAGAAGGCCTTTATGTTTTCTTGTAGAAAACCATTTCTACTAGAAGACCAAGGTCCAAATGACCTTTTTATAGAGTAGAGATCCATTAATTATTTTTTATACCCTACACCACACTGTGGTACAGGGTATTATGTCTTTGTGCATATGTTTGTAACAGGCAAAAATAATCGAGATAGACCCATGGTTCCTTTTGAGAAAATGCATACTTTCTAAGTCGATTTATGCATGTCCGTCTGTCCATGTTAAATTGTAAACAAAGTACAGGTCGCATTTATGATCCGAATTGCATGCAATTTGGCACAGCTCATTTGTTTGGCCCAAGGACGAACCCTATTGAAATTGGGAATAATCGGTTCATATTTAGATATAGCTCCCATATATATTTTCGTCCGATTAAAGGTAAATGGTGCACCAAAGTCCCTATATATCTTTCGATTTGCACGAAATTTGGCACAGCTTAATGAATAAGGTCACGAATGATGTGTGCAAAGTTTCGCGAAAATCGATTCAGATTTAGATATAGCTCCCTTATATATCTTCGTCAGATTTAAGGTAAATGGTGCACCAAAGTCCCTATATATCTTTCGATTTGCACGAAATTTGGCACTACGTTCTAAATTAAGTCTAGAATGATATGTGCAAAGTTTCGTGAAAATCGATTTAGATTTAGATATAGCTCCCATATATAGCTTCGCCCGATTTTAGTTAAATGATCCACTAAAGTCCCTGGAAATCTTTTGATTTGCACGAATTTTGGCATAGTGTACTGGATTAAGTCTAGAATGATGTGTGAAAAGTTTTGAGAAAATCGGTTCAGATTTAGATATAGCTCCCATATATAGCTTCGCCCGATTTTAGGTAAATAGTCTACTAAAGTCCTTGGAAATCTTTTGACTTGCACGAAATTTGGCACAGCGTAATGAATAAGGTATAGAATGATGCTTGCCAAGTTTCGTGAAAATCGGTTCAGATTTAGATATAGCTCCCATATATATCTTCGTCCGATTTAAGGTTAATTGTGTACCAAAGTCCCTATATATCTTTCGATTGGCACGAAATTTGGCACAGCGTACTAAATTAAGTATAAAATGATGTGTGCAAAGTTTCGTGAAAATCGGTTTAGATTTAGATATAGCTCCTATATATAGCTTCGCCCGATTTTAGGTAAATAGTCCACTAAAGACCCTGGAAATATTTTGATGTGCACGAAATATGGTACAGAGTTATGAATAAAATCGAGAATGATGTCTGCCAGGTTTCGAAAATCGATTCAGATTTAGATATTGCTCCCATTTGTATTTTCTCCGATTAAAGGTAATTGATGCACCAAAGGACCTATATATCTTTCGATTTTCACGAATTTTGGTATAGGGTACTGAATTAAGTCTAGAATGATGTTGCTAGCTTCGTGAAAAGGTCCATAGCTAGTCCGATTGACACAACGTACTGATGTTATATAAATTAGTCTCTGGCAAGTTTCCCTGAAATCGGCTCAGATATGGATTTATAACAAAACGCGTCGTCTGTTAGGATACATATGTAAAATATACCCAAAGTGGTGAAGGGTATCATATAGTCGGCCCAGTCCGACTTTACTACTTTCCTTACTGGTTTATAGATGACTAAAAGGTCGTCTTAGTGAAGACCAGATAGATTTCTTATAGACGAACAAGAGTTTTGTTTATAGAAGTCTTGTTACAGAATCCCGAAATGCCTTTAGGATTTCTTATGGAAGACCATAGGTTTTCTGGGACAAGACTAAGGTCCAAATGTTCTTTTTATAGAATAGAGGTCCATAAGGTTTTTTTATAAAATACCAAAATATCTCTTTCTCTTTTTTAGGAATACCTTTTGATCAATTATAAGAATACCAAATCTTAACCTTTAGGAGATCTATTGAACCAAATAGTCTTCTATAAGAATAAATTTCAAATAATAATTCTCCCCCCTTTCCTTTACTTTCAGTTTCTGTTCGATTTACAAAGCCCTGCAAGGTGACAACTCGCACTCGGCGCCCTCAGCATCCCCATTGACGGCCGAGAGACGTGAAGAAATTGGTCCCATACGTTATGAAGGACCACCCACCCCCTGCCCGGCCAAAGTAGAATATGCCACTCCAGTGTTTGCCAAAAATTATCAAGGCTCTTGGCGTTATGTTGTACAAATTCCCTATGAAGGATACTTCACCCAAACTATCGAAGTTACACGCTGCATTCAGGCTAGATGCCATTATTTGGATGGTGGCTGTTTGTCATCACCACGTTGGGTTAGTCTACTGGTTGCGGAAATCTTTTATCCCAATGCTGAGGATACTGTACCTCAACCCTCGACCACAACTCAAGCTCCTTCGGTACAAGATTTCCAAGCCTATCAACAATATTTGCAGAAACGTGCTGGCGTGGCCACAGATGGGGCTAATCACAATAATGCCGATTTTAATCAACACTGTGATGGCCACGATGAGATTGGTTGTTTCCAGGTTCGTCTCTACTATGATTGGTTCTTGATTCCTGGCTCGTGTAAATGTTGGCGTCCTGATTATTTTGCCAAATATGTTCGCCGGAAGTCGGTGGCTGATTTGTAAGGTTTTCGCTTGCTGGCTATCGTTTAATGATATTTACAAAAAAAAAAACACACACACAAAACATAACAACAACAAATAATTAAGTTATCTGCCAAGTCCTTGCTTACAAATTTAAAAACAAAAATCACCTTTACCTTAATTTTAAGTTACCCTGCATTACCTTTATTTTTTAAGTCCCCCAAGTCTTCTAATTCTTTGCCACATGAAATTCACATTCTAAAAATCCTATTTTTGATCCCCATGTGATGATCCTTGTTTTGAATATATCCTTAGATATTTCATTATCGCTGGATTCTTAAGAGTCTGAATTTCGTAACGAACAAAATAAAAACCCCCTATTTTTAAGTTTTTTGCTAGTATTATTCTGGTTCGACAGGAAATGGTTTCTATACAAATATACATACAAAACATAAAGATGAAACTCACACCCACACAACATTACCATGTGGTCCACTATAATTTTAAAATAATTATCATAATTTATATAATTTTATTTATTTATATAAAAAAAACAACAAAAATATATTAATATTTCAAAATAAATATTATTTAAAAAAATAACTCGATATTTTTATTTATAAAAAACCGATTTTTTATAATGGTATTCTGTACGAGGACATTATGGTCTCCTATAACACTAGGCGACAAAATGATGCTCATGTTTGGGCTTTGAAAACTTCCTATTGGGTATGAAAGACCCTGGTGTGTATATGAAAACCCTAGAAGGAAAAATTTGCCACAGGTCAAACTTCGGAGATATGATGTGCTAATTTTTTGCTGGCTCTATTGCACTTGACCCTATTACAGAACCGCACTCCAATTAACACAATATGTTATTTTTCAGACTCGCAATGTTCGACAAAAATGTTGCCCATAGGATTTTAGGCAGTGTTCTCACGAGACGAGAAATCGATATTTACACGTTTTGATGACCTTTTCTCAATGTTACCCGTTTCCCGGTACTAAAACCCTTTGTGTATGTGTTTCAATAAAAATTCAGTATAAATTCTTTATTATGAAGAACTGTCGGATTCGTACGAATTATTATCAAAAAACAAATATATAATTATAGTACGTTTACATTATACCGGATTTAGTTAACTCAGTGGGTTTAAATTCTCAATTCCTTTAAATATATGCCAAATAAATCCTTATAAAGTAGGTAAAAAGTAAAAAATTCTTATGTAAATGTCGTTTTATGCCAAATATGCCAAAAAATAAATTTCGAGGAAAAAAGAATCGGTTTTGGAAAATTTTTTGAACCGGATATTCAGATAATAAAACCGATTATAGGTCGGTTCAATAAATTTAGCACGATTGTTTACTAGCTTTCTAATGATATGCAAATAATATCATTGAAACCGGTTTTGTAATCTGAATATCCGGTTCAAAAAGTATGAAACCGGTTCTTTTGTCATCGACATTTATTTTTAGCACGTTTGTTTTTTTAGCTTTCTAATCCATATAAGGTATTGAAACCGGTTTTATTATCTTAATATACGGTTCAAAAATTTAGAAACCCGGTTCTGTCTTCTTCGAAATTTATTTATTTGACGTATTTGGCATAACTATATTTGTTTTAAGAAAATAATTCGTACGAATCCGACAGTTCTACATAATAAGGATACTATACAGAATTTATTCCGACAGTTCTACATAATTTCGAGAAAAAAGAACCGGGTTTCGAAAAATTTTGAATCGCATATTCAAATAATAAAACCAACCATAGTCGGGTTCAATAAATTTCGCACGATTGTTTACTAGCTTTCTAATGATATGCAAATAATATCATTGAAACCGGTTTTATAATTTGAATATCCGGTTCAAAAATTAGGAAACCGGTTCTTTTTTCCTCAACATTTATTTTTAGCACGTTTGTTTTTTTTAGCTTTCTAATGATAGGCATATAAGGTATTGAAACCGGTTTTATTATCTTAGTATCCGGTTCAAAAATTTAAAAACCCGGTTTTGTCTTCTTCGAAATTTACTTTTTTATGTATTTGGCATAACTATATATGTTTATAGAAAATAATTCGGACGAATCCGGCGGTTCTACATTGTATACTGAATTTATGGATATTCATACATATACGGTTTTAGTAACAAGAAACGGGTAGAATTGCGAATACTATATAGTCCTTATTATGTAGAACTGTTGGATTGATCCGAATTAATTTCAAAAAATAAATATAATTAAGACAAATTCGTCAAAAATTTAATTTCGAGTAAAAAAATAACCGGATTTCTAAAAATTTTGAACCGGGTATTTCGATAATAAACGTAGCACGTTTGTTCACTAGCTTTCTAATGATATGCATACAAGGTATTGAAACCGGTTTTATTATCTGAATACCCGGTTCAAAATTTAGAAACCGGTTATTTTTCCTCGAAATTTATTTTTTACATATTTGGCATAACTCTATATGCTTTAAGAAAATAATTCGAACGAATCCGATACTTCTACATAATAAGGATTCTATACTGAATTTATTGAAATTCATAAATATACGGTTTTAGTGACAAGAAACGGGTAAAATTGAGAATAGACCATGTAAACGTTAAAATATCGATTTCTCGTCTTTGAGAACCCCACTTAAAATCTTCTGAGCAACATTTTTGTAGAACATTGCTAGGCAGAAAAATCGCATCTTGTAATAATTGGAGTACGGTTCAATAAATTAAGGACAAGAAAACGAGTTAGAAGGACAAAATATTCTACAAACAAATCCCTTATTCGATTTTACTGATGGATTTTGAGTAATCTCTTCATGTTTAATAGGATCGCCAACAAGAAAAAGTGATAACGCCATATCTCCAAACTTTGATATATGGCTAATTTTTCCTACTGGGGTTTTCATATACTCACCAATCCCTTTCACCCCCAATAGGATAATAAGATTTTATTATCTTCTATTGGTCTTCCCATAGAAAACATTTTACGACCTTCTCTCCTTCTACAAGTAGAATGTTTTCGCATAAAAGGCAAATCCACGCCTAATGAGCCTCCAAATTAATATTCCTTTAACAAATCCACGCCTAATGGGCCTCCAAAAAAATATTCCTTTAACAAATCCACTTCTAATAGAGAGCCTAAAGAAAATATTTCTTTATAAAATCCACGCCTTATTGAAAAATATTTCTTTATAAAATCCACGCCTTATTGAAAAATATTTCTTTATAAAATCCACGCCTTATTGAAAAATATTTCTTTATAAAATCCACGCCTTATTGAAAAATATTCCTTTAAAAAATCCACGCCTTTTTGGAAAGTATTCCCTATAAAAAATCCACGCTTATCAGAGCTTTGAAATATGTTCCCTTAAAATATCCAGACATAGCAGCACATTGGAGAAATATCTATTCGTGGTACTTGAAATTTATTATTTTATGTGTGGGCCGAAATCCCGACGGTACTGCAATACCGGGCCAACCCGCGACAGAAGTGGAGCAAGCCCCTTGAACTTCGTCAGATTCCAAAAATCAGTTTAACATTTGTTGTCCTCCGATGGAGGATCTATCAGATGTTAAGCTGATAAGAACAGATACTACACTTTGATCTTAGCCATAAGGCCGAGAAGCGATAACTAGACAGAGGTCGATATGAAGGTTATACTTTGCAAACGAATACGAAGTGAGTGCGAATTATAATAAGTAACTGAAATATAGAAGAGCATTGAGGATAGTAAAGACCATATAAGTGTGTGTTACAGACTTATTTATAAGCAAAGGAAGGGATGATCGTTAATGGTCGCACTCAGGTAGCTAATAAGGTGGTGATCAACGATGGTACTTACCCACTTTGTGTGTACCAATAAACAATCACCGCTCGTTTACCCTTTGTGTACACACAAATTAACCTTAAAGGGAGCCCACTTGCCGTGGTTTGATTGATGATGAAGTACACACAAATTGGGCAAGACCTTTAACGATCACCAAGCTATCGGGTACCTGTGTGTGTGTTCTTCTAAGATCATCGTTTTGTATTTCCTTAAACATAAAATTCTCACAATCACTGTTAAACCCCTTTCCTCTTCCCTTGCACTCCTATTCCAATTCTCATTCACTTCGTGTTCTTTGTAGCGTATAACTTTCATGTCGATCAGTGTCTAGTTATCGCTTCTCGGCCTTATGGCTAAGATCAAAGTGTAGTATCTGTTCTTATCAGCTTAACATCTGATAGATCCTCCATCGGAGGACAACAAATGTTAAACTGATTTTTGGAATCTGACGGAAGTTCAAGGGGCTTGCTCCACTTCTGTCGCGGGTTGGCCCGGTATTGCAGTACCGCCGGGATTTCGGCCCACATTAAAATAATCAATTTTAAATTATGAAATAATGTCGACAGAAACGTCGGAACCTACGGAAATTTTCATTCGGTTTTTTTAGAGTTGGGCAATCTAGTTCACTTAGCGGATCGATCTTTCTCGTTCCTTTTTAAAAAGGAACTATTTCCTTAATGTAGTTCCTTTGCTCAGAAAAAAGAACGAGAAAAAAGGAAATGACAAAAGAAGGAGATCAAAGAGGAACGAGATCAGAAAAAGGAACTATATTAATTACAGAGCTGGAACTAGTTCCGATCGTTCCTTTCTCGGAATTGTTACAATGAACTAGTTAGTTCCGGAACTACCCAACTCTAGTTTTTTAATAACTTTTTAAGGGAAACCTATGAGGCGCGGATTAAAAAAATGGAGTAACCCAAAGTGGACTTTTTTTAAAGAAATAATATTTTCGGAGGCCCATAAGGCGTGGATTTTTTAAAGGAATATTTTTTTGAAGGTCCATAGGGCTTGGATTTTTTAAAGAAATAATATTTTCGGAGGCCTATGAGGCGGTATTTTTTAAAGGAATATTTTTTTCGGAGATCCTTGAGGCGTGAATTTTTTAAAGCAATATTTTTTCGGAGGCCCATGTGCGTGGATTTTTTAAATGAATATTTTTCGGAGATCCATAGGGCGTAGATTTTTTTAAATGAATATTTTTTCGGAGGCCCATGAGACGTGGATTCTTTAAAGGAATATTTTTTCGGAGGCCCATGAGGCCTGGATTTTTTAAGAAATATTTTTTCGAAGATCCATAGGGCGTGGATTTTTTAAGGAATATTTTTTCGGAGATGCATGGATTTTTTTGAGGAATATTTTTTCGGAAGCCCATAAGGCGTGGATTTTTTAAAGGAAGAGATGATCACGGAGATATTGTTATTAGCACATTGTTTTTCTGTGCACTTTGAAGTCCATTCAATACTTCAAAGATTGAATTCTAGAGACTATTGAGATCATAGAGCATAGGGTGCTCATGGTAGCCATTTGGCTAATATTCTTATATTTCTTATATTTAATGTCCTACTTCTCTTGTAGAAGAGAAGAATTCCTGGTATTTTAATTTTTAATATTTTTTTTTTTAAATTTCTATAGGTTTACGTTTCAACCTAATATCATTAAGTTGTTTGGCATAACATTTTAAATTCAATGAACTACCCTCCAACTACGGAAAACGATTGTTTCAAACATGTTTGAACGTAACAGCAATTGTGTATGTGTTTGATCCAAACCAAATTTCATTTCGCCTCAAACACAAATATGAACCAGTGAGCGGAGCAGTATAGTCAGGGCCGATCATATGATACCCTTCACAACTACCACGAAAATCAAACTTTCTGCGGTTCTATATTCTGAGCCTGGCCAATATTTCGAGATATTTGCACCCTTTTTACCGATTATAGATCAACAACTTCACTATCTAACCCTGGCATATTTTCCATTTTTTTTTTCTTGAAGTGAATTTTTACGCCGTAAAATTAAAAAATTTTCACTTTAGGTTTGGTTGGATTTGACCCTCGGAATATTGACCGATCATCATCTAAACAGCCGCTCTAAGTATTTGGTCAGATCCCCTTCACCTTGTAAAATATGTGATGTTCTGCATATAATAATTGCCTCTAGAGCGACTAGAAAATATGACAAAATTAAAGTTTTCCGTTCATTGCACCCGCTGAATGAAATCTCAACTTCACCGAAAACTGTAGGTGTTGTCCTTGACCATAATCGGAAGTTCATGTACAATTTCGCGACATTTTCGTCCTCTGATGAAGTGATAATAATACTATGCACATAAGCACCTTTACCTAATTACGTATAACTGCCACATCAGGGTACATACAGCCATATAATTGGTATCAATTTGAAGGTCAACAACTCCTCTTGGATATGTTATCAATTTCTATATGTATGTATATGTATATGTCCTTCAGGAGCAAGTATATACGCCCCAGAATAAAAATTTTGTAATTTTTCACACAAAAGTCAGGGTCCATTTCACCCGCTAAATATTGACCGATATTTATCAAAACAGACATGCTTATTCTTTGGCCCGATCCCCTTCTCCATGTAAAATTTCACAATGTGCCATAATTGCGGCCTCTAGAGCGACCAGAAAATCAGACAAAAATTTAGTTTTTGGTCCATTTCATCCCCTAAATATTAACCGATCTTTACCAAAAACAATAGGGGTCTTCATTGACCAGAACCGATCCTACATGCAAAATTTCGTGAAGATTGGTCCATAACTGTGGCCTGTATCGTGTTTACAAATTATAATGGACAGGCGGACGGACGGACACACATGTCTAGATCGACTCAGCTAGTCGAGATATGACGATCGGTATACTTAAAGGTGGGTCTAGGACCAATATCATTCTTTGAAAAATCCACGCTTTATGGGTTCTTAAAAAAATATTCTTAAGAAATTCAAGCCTTAGTGTCCTTGAAAAATTACCCTTTAAAAGATTTACGCTCTGTGGGTACTTGAAAAAATGTTATGTTTGAAATCTTCTCCTTATGTGTCCTTGAAAAAATTACCCTTTAAAAAATCCAAATTTTGTGAGTGCTTGAAAAAATGTCTTCTTGAAAAATATCTTAAAAACTTATTCCTTAAAAAATCCACACCTTATGGGTCCTTCAAAAAATGATGCTTAAACAAATCCACGCTTTATGGGTCCTTGAAAAAATGATTCTTAATAAAAATACCCTTTAAAAAAATCCACGATTTGTGGGTGCTTGAAAAATGTTTCTTTAATAAAAGTTGTTCCTTCCTTAAAAATTCTTTGAAACATTAATACCTTATGAGTCCTTCAAAAAATTATGCTTAAACAAATCCACGTTTTATGAGTCCTTCAAAAAATACCCTTTAAAAAAATACACGCTTTGTGGGTCCTTAAAAATGTTATTCTTTAAAAAATCCTCTCATTATGGGTCGTTGGAAAAAATGATTCCTTAAAAAAATTTTATTGCTCCTCGTAAAAATTATTCTTTGAAAAATCGACGCCATGGGTCCTTTGAAAAATTGTTCGTTAAAAAATACTCCCTTTATGAGTCATTGCAAATGAAATATTCCTTAAAAAATCCAAAAATATTCTTTAATGTTCCTATGGCTATCGGATCTATAGGCGTGGATTTTTAAAGAAAAAAAACCAAAGGATTATCACAGCTATAGGCGTGGATTTTTAAAGACCAATTTCCATATCAGATCTATAGGCGTGGATTTTTAAAGAAAAATTTCCCAATGACTACCAGACCTATAGGCGTGGATTTTTAAAGACAAATTTCCCAATGACTACCAGACCTATAGGAGTGGATTTTTAGAGACAAATTTCCCAATGACTACCGCGGATCCACTAGGCGTGGATTTTTAAAGAAAAAATTCCCAAGGATTATCACAGCTATAGGCGTGGATTTTTAAAGAAAAAATTCCCAAGGATTATCACAGCTATAGGCGTGGATTTTTAAAGAAAAAATTCCCAAGGATTATCACAGCTATAGGCGTGGATTTTTAAGGAAAAAAATTCCCAAGGATTATCACAGCTATAGGCGTGGATTTTTAAAGAAAAAATTCCCAAGGATTATCACAGCTATAGGCGTGGATTTTTAAAGAAAAAATTCCCAAGGATTATCACAGCTATAGGCGTGGATTTTTAAAGAAAAAATTCCCAAGGATTATCACAGCTATAGGCGTGGATTTTTAAAGAAAAAATTCCCAAGGATTATCACAGCTATAGGCGTGGATTTTTAAAGAAAAAATTCCCAAGAATTATCACAGCTATAGGCGTGGATTTTTAAAGAAAAAATTCCCAAGGATTATCACAGCTATAGGCGTGGCTTTTTAATGAAAAAAATTCCCAAGGATTATCACAGCTATAGGCGTGGATTTTTAAAGAAAAAATTCCCAAGGATTATCACAGCTATAGGCGTGGATTTTTAAAGAAAAAATTCCCAAGGATTATCACAGCTATAGGCGTGGCTTTTTAATGAAAAAAATTCCCAAGGATTATCACAGCTATAGGCGTGGATTTTTAAAGAAAAAATTCCCAAGAATTATCACAGCTATAGGCGTGGATTTTTAAAGAAAAAATTCCCAAGGATTATCACAGCTATAGGCGTGGCTTTTTAATGAAAAAAATTCCCAAGGATTATCACAGCTATAGGCGTGGATTTTTAAAGAAAAAATTCCCAAGGATTATCACAGCTATAGGCGTGGATTTTTAAAGAAAAAATTCCCAAGAATTATCACAGCTATAGGGGTGGATTTTTAAAGAAAAAAAATCCTAAGCATTATCACAGCTATAGGCGTGGATTTTAAAGACCTTTTAAAAACCTAAAGACCTATAGATCTGACTTATAGGCTTATGGGTCTTTGAAAATTGTTCTTTAAGAAATCTACACCTTATTGACCATTAAAAAAATATTCATTAAAAAACTTATGCTTTAAAAAATCCACGCATTGTGTGTCCTTGAAAAAATTATGGCCCTGTATATATCTCTTTTAGTTAGTGTATATAGAATATATGCAGTTCTTTAATGATATCCGATATACAGACGTCCTTCCAAAGGTATTTTGTGTATAAAATCTGGCATAAGGTTCCGTTAACGGTCACTTTTCACAGCGCTATTTTAAATTATAGGTATGTACATATTTGACCTGATACTTAATAATCCTCTGAGATTTGACTCAAGTAACCTAAGACACATAATCGAAATTTTAAATTTCCAATCGCCACACCATAGTTTTGATTTATTTCTAAACTTATTATAATTAATTTTCTCATATAATGGAATGTTAATTTTTATAGTGTAAGACCATGGCTTCCAAATGTAGGGTACAACCGCACACACACACGACAATCCAAATTTAGGTAAACTCAATAGGCATTTGAGCATAGCTCCAGCGCATGCCAACCGTCTATCCATAAACCAAAACAAACAACGGTTCGGTGGTTTAGTGCATGCGAGGCAAATAAGCAGAACACACGTAAAGCATCGAACGAGCGAACGGACGAACGAGTGAACGGCGGAACATGTAGCACGATACATGGGGCACGAGAAAAACGCGTTGCAATAAAGAAAAAAACTTAAAAAAACAATGACGTGCGGTTACAATTAAAAACATACCTGCGTATCCATAACGAAGTGCGACACTGCAATAAAACGAAAGCCTTCAAATACAAAACCTAGAAAGTAAAACCCCATAAATTGTGTGGATGGCAAGAATGCATTTTAAAAAAAATAATTAAAAAATGGAATCTAAAACTAGTTAACTAGTCTAAGGCTAGGGAAGAGTAAGGAGTCTAAGAATTCCTTCTTAAGTAAGCAGCATGAATTATTCCGCTCCCTCCTTGTGTCAAACTAATAACATTTATAAATAGCCAAGAGTGACAACAACAACAAAAACGGAAAGGCATAAACTTGGATAGGCAGACAGACAGACAGACAATCCAGCTAACCAGATGCAATTTTACAAGTAAAATTGTGGTTGTTATTGTTGTTGTTTTCCTTGGTGTTAAACAAGTATGCAGTTTCTTTTTCTTGTGGTCGTTCGGATGATTGGCAGCATTGCCCGGGAAATGCTCGAGATGAAATAGAACTGCAATAAACTTCTGAAAAAATAGAAACCAGAATCTACAAAAATAAGCGGCTAAGAATAAAATTAACAACAACAACATCAAGGAGATAAAGGTAATGCGAAAAAACGGGATATAAAGTGTTAGCATATGAGACATTCAGATATAAGAAAACATGCCTTAAGGGTCCTCGGAAAAAATATTCTTTAAAAAAACCATAAGGCGTCTTTGAAAAAAATTATTCTTTAACCAGTAAGGAAAGTAGTAAAGTCGGACTGGGCCGACTATATGATACCCTTCACCACTTTGGGTATATTTTACATATGTATCCGAAAAGTCGTCGCCTTTTTGAAGGAATTTTGACATGAAATTGAACGAACATAAATATGTGATTTTTATGTCTTTCTGGAACCTATGCTAAATTTCATTTCATTTGGGCAAGTTTAGAGTCGATTGCGCACAGTGGGACAGATTTGTGTAAATCGATTTAAAGCAAACTTGACACACGCTATTCGCTATGCTGCACTGTTTAAAATTTAATCTCAATCAGACACCTACGCTATGCCAAAATTTGTGCAAATCGAATGATTTTCAGATACTTTGGTGCACCATTTACCTAAAATCGGACGAAACTATGTATCAAATGATTTTCAGGGACTCTGGTGCACCATTTACCTTAAATCCGGCGAAACTATAAATCGAAGCTATTTGTAAATCTAAACCGATTTTCACGAAACTTAGCACACATCATTCTAGACCTAATTGAATAGGCTATACCAACTTTCGTGCAAATTGAAAGATATATAGGGACTTTGGTAGACCATTTACCTAAAATCGGGCGAAACTATATATAGGAGCTATATCTAAATCTAAACCTATTTTCACAAAACCTAGCTCACGTCATTCTAGACTTAATTCAATATGCCAAAATTCATGCAAATCAAATGGTTTTCAGGGACTTTGGTGCACCATTTACCTAAAATCGGGCGAAACTATATATGGGAGCTATATATAAATCTGAACCGATTTTCTCAAAACTTAGCAAAAATCATTCTAGACTTAATTTAGTACGCTATACCAAAATTCATGGCAATCAAAGGATTAGCAGGAACTTTGGTGCACCATTTACCTAAAATCGGACGAAACTATATATGGAAGCTATATCTAAATCTGAACCGATTTTCACGAAACTTAGCACACGTCATTCTAGACTTAATTCAATACGCTATACCAAATTTTGTGCAAATCGAAAGATATGTGGGGACTTTGGTACACCATTTACCTTAAATCGGGCGAAACTATATATGGGAGCTATATCTAAATCTGAACCGATTTTCTCGAAACTTAGGTCACGTCATTCTAGACTAAATTCAATACGCTATGCCAAAATTCATGCAAATCCAATGGTTTTCAGGCACTTTGGTGCACCATTTACCTAAAATCGGACGAAACTATATATGGGAGCTATATATAAATCTGAACCGATTTTCACAAAACCTAGCAAAAATCATTCTAGACTTAATTTAGTACGCTATACCAAAATTCATGGCAATCAAAGGATTAGCAGGAACTTTGGTGCACCATTTACCTAAAATCGGACGAAACTATATATGGAAGCTATATCTAAATCTGAACCGATTTTCACGAAACTTAGCACACGTCATTCTAGACTTAATTCAATACGCTATACCAAATTTTGTGCAAATCGAAAGATATGTAGGGACTTTGGTACACCATTTACCTTAAATCGGCCGAAACTATATATGGTAGCTATATCTAAATCTGAACCGATTTTCACGAAACTTGGCATACATCATTCTAGACCTAATTCAGTAGGCTATACCAAATTTCGAAATCGAAAGATATATAGGGACTTTGGTACACCATTTATCGTAAATCGGACGAAAATATATCTATCTATATCTATATCTAAATCTGAACCGATTTTTCCCCAATTTTAATAGGGTTCGTCCTTGGGCCAAATAAGTGAGCTGTGCCAAATTTCATCCAAATCGGATCATAAATGCGACCTGTACTTTGTTACAATTTAACATCAAAAGACGGACGGACGAACATGCATAAATCGACTCAGAAAGTGATTCTATGCATATTCCCAAAAGGAACCATGGGTCTATCTCGATTCCTTTTGCCTGTTACAAACATATGCACAAAGACATAATACCCTGTACCACAGTGTGGTGAAGGGTATAAAAAGATTTCCAGACGCGGTGGTCTTTTGTGCAGTTTTTCCAGTTTGAAAGATCATGTTCGGCAATGTTGTCTTCCACTTGATCTTTCCATCTTATTCGTGGACTTCCCCTTCTGCGTGAACCATCGCTTTTTTATGCCTTTTGGGCTGGGGCATCTTCATCCATTTTCACAACATGCCGATGTCCGAGAATAGCTGGTACAGCTCATGGTTCATTCGACGGCGATATTCACCGTCAACACAGATCGACCCATAGATCTTTCGGAGAATTTTTCTCTCAAACCCAAGTACCCATGCTTCAGATCCATATAATATCAGCGGGTAGTATCAGCGTCTTGTCGAGTGTGAGTTTGGTCTGGCGGGAGGTGGCCGTGCTTTTGAGTTGCTTACTCAGACCATAGTAGCATCTGTTGGCCAACACTATCCTTCTCCGAATTTCAAAACTGATGTCATTAGTTTTATTTATGGCCATACCAAGGTATATAAAATCTTTAACTACCTCGATGCTGTAGTTCTCAAGCTCCACAGTTGGACCGAGTCCACTGGACTTATTGCGCTTTGATACCATCAGCTTGGTCTTCTCGCCGTTTACTGCCAGACCCACTTTGGCAGACTCCTTCTCAATTTGTTCAAAGGTGACTGTTACGGCTCTCAATGTTCGTCACATTATGTCGATGTCATCGGCGTAGGCGAGTAACATGTGTTGTTTGGTGTACAGAGTGTCATTTCTGTTTACCTTTGCCCCTCGTATGACCTTTTCCAGCAGGATGTTAAAAAGGTCACACGATAAACTGTCACCTTGTCTGAATCCTCGTTCGGTATTAAATTGTTCCGAGAGGTCCTTGCGGGCTTTAACTGCTGATTTTGTGCCAGTTAAAGTTATCCTGCATAGTCGAATTAATTTTGCAGGAATGCCAAACGCAGACATGGTTTTAAACACCTCTGAACGGATATGGCTGTCGAATGCGGCTTTATAGTCGACGAATAGGTGGAATGTGTCGAGGATTTGGCGCAGAGTGAAAATCTGGTCAATGGTGGACTTGCAAGTTCTGAAGCCGAAGTTCTGGTATGGTCCAATAATGTCCATTGGCTTCAGTCGTTCACACAGCACACTGGATAACACTTTATATGCGATGAGAAGGAGACTTATTCCTCTATAGATGGCACATATCGTCTTGTCTCCCTTTTGTGCACAGGACACAGGATGCTGAGGTTCCAATCATTGGGCATGCATTCCTATAGCCAAATTGTACTAATCAGGTGGTGCATGCTCCTGACCAGCATCTGACCACCAGTCTTTAATAGTTCGGCCGGTAACCCATCGGCTCCTGTTGCTTTATTGTTCTTCAGCTATTGCTATTTTGACCCCATCTTGGCTAGGTGGTATACATTCTATACCGTCACCACTTATTGGTTCTGGGGTATCCTCTTCACCGCTTCTATTTGATACCAGAAGTTTTTCAAAATGCTCCCGCTGTCTGTATCTATCACCAGGTTTCCTTCTTCATCTCTACAGGAGGATGTTCCTGCACCAAATTTCTGACTTCATTTTGATTCCTGTACATTTCGATTTGCTCAAGTGTTTCTTGTCCTTTCTTATTTTTTCTGAAAATACGTTTCTCCTCTCTCCCTTTCTCCCGATAATTCTCCATCGCATTACGTGTTGCTACTGTCTGCAGGCTTGCCCCATACGCTGCGTTTTTCACTTCAGTAGCATTACGGCATTCCTGATCGTAGTCTGGGTTTCTTGATAGTAGTTTTTGGTACCCAAGTGTTGCTTTTGTTAATGTCATGGCCAGGGCAGCGATCATATGCAGTTTCTAGGCACTCGTAAAAAATGTCTTTGGTCTGTTCATCGTTGTCTTCCGTCAGAGCATGGGCTCAGATAAGACTGATGTAGAAGAACTTCGCTTTTATACGGATTATAGCAATTCGTGAATCTGGAGACGAGGTCATTTCTTATGGGTGAACTCGCACATATTAGCTCACTATATCAATGGATGATGAAAATAGTTACACCAGTTGCCACCGCGGGGAGGTCAGTCTCCACTATTGGGATGAAAGAGGGACCAAGATAAGCCTGGGCATCGCCATGTTAAGCCAATCAGAGCCGTTGCTTGGTATCTATTATCCCCTACGTCACCCTGTTGAAAAAAAAATATTCTTTAAAAAATCCACGCCTTGCGGGTCTTTGAAAAAATATTCTTTAAAAAATCCACGCCTTGCGGGTCTTTGAAAAAATATTCTTTAAAAAATCCACGCCTTGCGGGTCTTTGAAAAAATATTCTTTAAAAAATCCACGCCTTGCGGGTCTTTGAAAAAATATTCTTTAAAAAATCCACGCCTTGCGGGTCTTTGAAAAAATATTCTTTAAAAAATCCACGCCTTGCGGGTCTTTGAAAAAATATTCTTTAAAAAATCCACGCCTTGCGGGTCTTTGAAAAAATATTCTTTAAAAAATCCACGCCTTGCGGGTCTTTGAAAAAATATTCTTTAAAAAATCCACGCCTTGCGGGTCTTTGAAAAAATATTCTTTAAAAAATCCACGCCTTGCGGGTCTTTGAAAAAATATTCTTTAAAAAATCCACGCCTTGCGGGTCTTTGAAAAAATATTCTTTAAAAAATCCACGCCTTGCGGGTCTTTGAAAAAATATTCTTTAAAAAATCCACGCCTTGCGGGTCTTTGAAAAAATATTCTTTAAAAAATCCACGCCTTGCGGGTCTTTGAAAAAATATTCTTTAAAAAATCCACGCCTTGCGGGTCTTTGAAAAAATATTCTTTAAAAAATCCACGCCTTGCGGGTCTTTGAAAAAATATTCTTTAAAAAATCCACGCCTTGCGGGTCTTTGAAAAAATATTCTTTAAAAAATCCACGCCTTGCGGGTCTTTGAAAAAATATTCTTTAAAAAATCCACGCCTTGCGGGTCTTTGAAAAAATATTCTTTAAAAAATCCACGCCTTGCGGGTCTTTGAAAAAATATTCTTTAAAAAATCCACGCCTTGCGGGTCTTTGAAAAAATATTCTTTAAAAAATCCACGCCTTGCGGGTCTTTGAAAAAATATTCTTTAAAAAATCCACGCCTTGCGGGTCTTTGAAAAAATATTCTTTAAAAAATCCACGCCTTGCGGGTCTTTGAAAAAATATTCTTTAAAAAATCCACGCCTTGCGGGTCTTTGAAAAAATATTCTTTAAAAAATCCACGCCTTGCGGGTCTTTGAAAAAATATTCTTTAAAAAATCCACGCCTTGCGGGTCTTTGAAAAAATATTCTTTAAAAAATCCACGCCTTGCGGGTCTTTGAAAAAATATTCTTTAAAAAATCCACGCCTTGCGGGTCTTTGAAAAAATTTTCTTTAAAAATCCACGCTTATTGGTCCTTAAAGATTATTATTTTCCAAATCTACCACTCCGTGGACTATCTCATATCATCTTAAATCTTGGTGTTGTTTGCAAAAGTTCAATATTTTGTGGTTTAGCAACTATTTAAAGTGCAAGTACCTGCAAAAGCCAACAACAACAACAAAATAAACAGAAAACTCCATCCAAAATGAAGCAGAAAAATTGCGGCTGCATTCAAAACAACATCTACAAAAAATAACCTTGTCTGTGGGCAAAGCTAAAAGTTAGCAGCATTCTAGGTAACAGCATCCAAGTTTGCAAAGATTTTGTTTTTTTTTTCTTCTGTGGTTTGCCTTCGAACCGAAAATATTTGAAAATCATTCAGTATAGCCAACGACGTCATACATTGAACATCGCCACACCACATTACGGTCAAAATTCGATAATACTTTTTCAGGTCAATTAAATGTACACAAGTAAGAAAGATAAATCAAATATTTGTTAATACGTTTCTATGACAGACAGTCAGACAAGTGGATCGTTTCGGGGGTTGTCTGGTCTCTTGGCAAACACGTGTTGCCAATATCAATTGCAAAGACGGCCGATGGCTGGTAATAAAAACAATTATTTAATGCATGATTACACAAGTTATGCGGATTTTTTTTCTTGATGAATATGTTTGTGTGTCACTTTGTGCAGGCCAGCTGAGCTAGTGGCCAATCGAATAAAAATTTAAACAAACATAAATTGTTTTTATGCAGCAGTCTTTATAATGTATGTGGGTATATAGGTTTGTCGCTATTACTTCGTCTCCAAGCAAACAAAATACATTGACCAGCATCAGTAACAAGAAAAAAACGCTACAACAACAAGAAGAACCATGCTACAACAACTATCCAACCGCCAAGAAAACAAGATTTGAACGACAGTTTGTTGTGAATGCACGAAATCAGGTTTGTGTCTTAAGTCGTTTGTTTTGTTTTGCTCGTTTTTTGGTTCGTTTACAACGTCTGCTATCTCAGACCAATGAAACATGTTTGATCAAAGTTTTTTTTCTGTTTTATTTTTTTTTTCTTTATTAAAATATACAACTTCTTTTGCCTTTGTTTGATTTTATTTCCTTTTGTCAGTTCGTTATCAACGTATCATTGAATGGAATGTTGCAGTGAGTTTTTGGAATTTTTGTTTTAAAATTAAAATAAAACAATGAAATTATTTGTTGTGCTTTTAAAAAAATTAATATTTATAGAATGAAAAATTAAATATCTAAAGAATTATGAAATATTCTGTTAATATGAAAAGTGAGAAAAGTGTTTTTAAAAAGTGAAATTAAAAGAGTGGAAGCAAATAAACAAACATGGAATAAATAAAAAGACCCATAAGGCGTGGATTTTTTAAAGAATAATATTTCAAAGACCCATAAGGCGTGGATTTTTTAAAGAATAATTTTTCAAAGACCCATAAGGCGTGGATTTTTTAAAGAATAATTTTTCAAAGACCCATAAGGCGTGGATTTTTTAAAGAATAATTTTTCAAAGACCCATAAGGCGTGGATTTTTTAAAGAATAATTTTTCAAAGACCCATAAGGCGTGGATTTTTTAAAGAATAATTTTTCAAAGACCCATAAGGCGTGGATTTTTTAAAGAATAATTTTTCAAAGACCCATAAGGCGTGGATTTTTTAAAGAATAATTTTTCAAAGACCCATAAGGCGTGGATTTTTTAAAGAATAATTTTTCAAAGACCCATAAGGCGTGGATTTTTTAAAGAATAATTTTTCAAAGACCCATAAGGCGTGGATTTTTTAAAGAATAATTTTTCAAAGACCCATAAGGCGTGGATTTTTTAAAGAATAATTTTTCAAAGACCCATAAGGCGTGGATTTTTTAAAGAATAATTTTTCAAAGACCCATAAGGCGTGGATTTTTTAAAGAATAATTTTTCAAAGACCCATAAGGCGTGGATTTTTTAAAGAATAATTTTTCAAAGACCCATAAGGCGTGGATTTTTTAAAGAATAATTTTTCAAAGACCCATAAGGCGTGGATTTTTTAAAGAATAATTTTTCAAAGACCCATAAGGCGTGGATTTTTTAAAGAATAATTTTTCAAAGACCCATAAGGCGTGAATTTTTTAAAGAATAATTTTTCATAGGCCCATAAGGCGTGGATTTTTTAAAGAATAATTTTTCAAAGACCCATAAGGCGTGGATTTTTTACAGAATAATTTTTCATAGGCCCATAAGGCGTGGATTTTTTAAAGAATAATTTTTCAAAGACCCATAAGGCGTGGATTTTTTAAAGAATAATTTTTCATAGGCCCATAAGGCGTTGATTTTTTAAAAAAATATTTTTCTCAAAGACCCATAAGGCGTGGATTTTTTAAAAACTAATTTTTTCAAAGACCCATAAGAAGTGGATTTTTTAAAAACTATTTTTTTCAAAGACCCATAAGACGTGGATTTTTTAAAAACTAATTTTTTCAAAGACCCATAAGACGTGGATTTTTTAATGAAAGTTTTTTTTTCTGGTCGAACCAAGGCATGGATTTTTTAAAAACTATTTTTTTCATAGACCCATAAGACGTGGATTTTTTTAAAAATATTTTTCTCAAAGACCCATAAGGCCTGGATTTTTTAAAGAATAATTTTTCCAGAGACTTTTTTGAAGAATAATTTTTTCCAGCACCCATAAGGCGTGGATTTTTTAAAGAATATTTTTTCCAGAGACTTTTTTGAAGAACAATTTTCTCCAGCACTCATAAGGCGTGGATTTTTTAAAGAATAATTTTTCAAAGACCCATAAGTCGTGAATTTTTTAAAGAATTTTCCAGGACCCATATGGCGTGGATTTTTTATACCCTACACAACTATGTTGTCAGGGTATTATAGCTTTGTGTAGCCCCAAAAGTTTGTAACGCCGCGAAATATTGGTCCTAGACCCAACTTTAAGTATACCAATCGTCATATCTCGACTAGCTGAGTCGATCTAGACATGTATGTCCTTCCTTCCTCCGTCTGTCCATTATAATTTGTATGTACTCGGGACCCCGGGCCTCCCCTCTGCGTACGTCCCTGGTCAGGGATATCGGCTATAATTTTTGGTGATGATCAGTTAAAAATTTTGGGATAAAGTGGACCGAAAACTTAATTTTTTATGTTTTTTCGAGGCGATCTATAGGCCACAATTATAATCCGAACATCACAACACAATTCACGGTGAAGGGTATCTGGACAAGTAATTAGAAGGGCTGTACTCAATATTTGGAATATTCGGAAAATATGTCAGTGTAAGGAAGACGTGCTGTCGATCTTTAGTCGGGCAAGAGGGTGCAACTATCACGAAATATTGCCCACGCTCAGAAAAAATGTCGGCAGAAAGTTAGAGTTCCGTGGTAGTTGTGTAGGGTATGGTCGGCCCCGTCCGACTATACTGCTCCGCTCACTGGTTAAAGAATAATTTTTTCCAGCACCCATAAAGGTGGATTTTTTAAAGAATAATTTTTCAAGCACTCATATTTTTTAAAGACTCATTTTTCCAAAGACTTATAGGGCGTGAAATTTTTATGAAAACTTTTAGAATTACTCAATAATTCCTTCTTTGTCTTCAGCATATAGTTTTTATACAACTTTTTATTTAATATTGTTTGTTATGACCTTGCAATACAGTGACTAGCAAAGTCTATAGATGATATACTTTTTTAAATTGTTATATAGTTTGTTTTTATGGTTTATCAATTTTGTTAAAGTTGGAGTATTCCATGGTGGTCTAGTGTTTTTGTTGACATTTCTTTTCGGAACAGTTTTAGATATGATATGCACCATTTCATTTAGAGTATTACATGATTGAAGCTTAGACCAGTCAACAGATAGATATCGGATATAAGCACATCTCATATAAGAAAAATCGCATATAAGAAAGATTATCAGAAACCCCGAGCTTATACTTTCTTATATTCGATAATTCCATATAAGAAAAAAACGCATATAAGAAAGAAATCTCCGATTTTGTTGAGTTTCTTATATCCGATATGTACTGTAATAAATTAAGTTGAACTTAATGAGCTTTAAAAAAATAGATTTCTGATTTACTGGGTAAATTATTAGAGGGGTAATAAATTTGTTACTGTTATCGCACGTAGTTTTTGTTACAAAATCATGATTTTCGGTATTTTCAATCCATTTTACATTTGAAAAGTTAAAATCTCCAAGTGCTATTAAAATATCATTTGAGTTTGCTTCCTGAAAAGCATAAGTAATAAATTCGTGTTTCATATATATTTCAGTATCTGAAGAAGGGGTCACATATGAACAGGTTATGAATAAAGACAATTTATTTAGAAGAAACATTACGACGATCTCAATGTCTAACGGTGTAGGACATAAAATGTTATCACTAAGAAATTTAGATGATACGGCTATTAAAACTCCGCCACCTCTGCTTTTTAAACTACATTCTCGATCACGTCTGAAAATTTGATATTTTGTACTAATGTCTTCTTATACCAAATTATTATCTCACATTTGCGTTTAAATGTCATAGAGTTCATGTGATCTTCTTTTTCACAATTTAATTCGATTTGATTACTTCAAAAGTAAAATAAATATTGAGATATTCAAAATAATTTTGCAAAATATTCGTATGATTATGTGAATCATTCACATAATACCATGGTGTCTAGTGGATGTTTGATCTTTCTTCACCATACCAGGAAGGTACATCGAATGTGTGTCAAAATCCCACGCCAAAAGACAATAGTTTCAATTTTTATTTTTTATTTCATAGATAAGATGGTTATAAACTTATAATTAGCTGCTTATATTAACATAAAATTGTCATTAATAACTATACACATATGTAAACACGCATCGACATACACACAGGTATATTTTATAATTCGTGTATAAGATTGTGATATGCGATTTAAGAAAGTTTGTCTGGGATTGACTGATTCATACTATAAATGGAACTGATAAATGGATTTGAATTCTTTTAAGTATCCAATATTATCAGAATATTATGAGATCAGATATTGGATTGAATGGTCGTGAATGAAGAAAAACCTCGAAGTTGTTTGTTCGCCTTGAAAAAGTTTTTGCGGCAGCTAAGCCTATAAAAATGTTAAGTTTATATGAGTTGTAGATTTCTAATTCCCTACATTAAACGCCTGCACCAGTGCCTTTCTCCATCATTGACCCGTGTGTGAATAATGACAGACCTGGTGTGACCCAAGTTCCGCGACATTCAGGCATCCTGTAATTTAATCAGAGTGTTCAGTGGTTGGAGGTCCAAGATCGCATTCAAGGCTGCTTGTGGCATGCTTCTTAGCGCTCCGGTAGTAAGGATCGAAGCCGATCGCTCTGATCTCTGGTCTTAATCCTCACTCCTGACCTATGGAGTTTTTGCAGGAATAGAGTGCTATTAGTCTTTTCTTAGAGCATTCCTCAACATTCCTATTCCACGTTAATTTGTGGTCAAGCTATTGTACCAATATATTTTGCTTCTTCAGAAAGAGTCACTTCACCCAAAGATGGCAAGCGGAAATTTGGAATCTTACGTTTCATAGTGAAGAGCACCAATTAAATGTGTGTTAGTGGGGTTTACACCAAGACCATTGACGTGTGACCAGTTGGACAGAGTTGAAAGGGCGCTCTCCATAATATCTGAAATGGTCGTCAGAAACTTCACACCGAGTAGCAAGACTACATAATCGATATTGGCTACACCATATATAATAAGATGATCGAATTTCAGCAGCATCTCATTTATCACCAGAAGCCACAGAAGAGGAGATAATACTCCTCCCTGTGGTGTGCCTCTGTTGACAGATTTCCTCACGGAACTCTCTCCTACGTATGCGTTGATAATTCTGCTTTCCAGCATTCTATCAATCCAGAGTTTACGAGAGCAGAGTGGATAGCCTCTAGCATCACATTGTTGAAGGCCCCTTCACTAACGAGGAACGCAGCCAAAGTGTAGCCGGAGGACTCCATATACTTCTCGATACGCCCAACCATCTCATGTAAAAGGCTGTCCACTGACTTGCCTTTGATGTAGGCATGCTGAAAGTTGCTAATTTTATTTGGATCAATAGCATAAATGTCCAAAACAGCCGAAAAACGTAATTTAAAGTATGTGGTTAACACTTGTTCTCTTTTTGATATTTTCGTCAGTCGTTTTTGTGATGGATTTTTAGTTACGCTCACATAATCCCTCTCAATTTATTCTGTACACCATTGATTAATAGTATTCCTAATTTCTGAGTCTAGTAACCTTTCTAAAGTCTTGAGGGGAAAGGAAGAGGCTAATCGGTCTATAGTCCTTTGGTAGCGTATGACTCGACTTCCCGGTTTTCGGGATAAAGGTCGTTGTTACATCTTTCCTAGGTATGCACGATAACAGTAGACAAGCCCTAAAAATGTCTTGCAGAGTGGCTAATACTGGGCGTGGAGATTTGTAGGGTTTAAAATTATTTATCGCCCATTGGGTATTTTATAGTGTTTTCTATGAGTTTCTCCTCCTACCTGGTTCGAACTATAAGCCGATGCGTACACTGCACATCTTCATGGACATGGTCCTTAAAGCCAGGAAAGTGGGTTGATTAGAAGATTGTACTCTGCGAAATCTGTCCACGCCGTCACTTCGCTTAACTACCTATAGACTTTGGCTCACTATAGCAAAATCTGGCCGTGTACTGCACATCGTCATTATGGTCCTACAACCAGGGAATTGGGTTGAAGATAGAAGATCAAGAGTCTCACTACCAGATTTTGTCCACGTCCCGTCACTTCGCTTATGACTATATAGACTTTGGATCTTCAGATAGTACTCTGCGAAATCTTCGTTAACTCCTTCGATTGACTAACTATAGCAGACCAAAGACTCACTTTTAGCCTTCTTGATTTCACTCTTGTACCTATTGAACTATTTTCTATAAACGTCTTAATCAGTTCTGAGTTTTGTCTTACTAGCTCTATTATATGCTTTCCTTGCAGCCTTCCTCAAAGATGCGTTAGTAATACCATACCATTGCAATGCCTAGGCTTTACTTAGTACTCACTTAGAAGTCAAATTGTCGGACTATACATTAATGTACAAAGGATCTCTAACACACCAATTTCAGCATGCCATTCTGAATATCTAATGAAGCCAAATAAATTTAAACCGAATACAATTTTTTCTCATCAATTTTTATTTCCTCTTTTCCAGCGAACACCATTCTTTAGTCAAACCATACTAAAGAATGCATCGTCTTGCCGATACCGATGTACCTGTTGGAGTACTAAGCACAAATCAAATGATAAATATACAAAATAACGCCATGAACAATTTAAATAATCCACCACAAGGCATTGGTTCCCATACCAGCGGCCCCGCTACGTCAGCCTTTGATGCATTACCAAAACCTTTTGTACAATCGATGAAAACCTTATTCGATATTTTGGATGATCAACGAAGTGGTTTTGTGAAATTTGTCGATATCGAAAAAGGATGGCAGGATGATGGCAGTAAAGGTTTACCCCGCGGTGTCATCGAGTCGTTAAGAAAAGTGACACCACCCAGTGGTCTATTGACATTTGAACGGTTTTGTGCTGGCTTGAAATTGTGTCTGCTAAGGAATCAAAATGGTCAGCAGCAACCACAACATAACCTAGAATCACCACAACAACAAATAAAAAGTAATCTGGTAACGAATAATATTTCTTCGTGGAAAACCAAATCACCCAGTAAAGGACAACGACCACCCTCAGCACCCACATTGGATATTGAAAATCCATTGCCGCGGAATCCATGGTCAGGAAATAGAACTTTAAGTCTACCCCAGCTAAGTCCAGATTCTGAGGTTGATCTGCAAACCACAAATAATATTATTCGTTCGGTATACAACAGCCCACCGCCGCCGCCAAAACCACCAAGGGCATCGGTACTAAATGCCAATGCAGGAGGAAATCCCATCACAAATAACAGCACTTCAGTTAACAATGTCATCATGGATAAAGCTGAGATCCGCAACGCCTTGCAAAATTGGCAAATGGGTGTGCTGCGCAATGAAATCGATTCGAAAGATAAACAAAAATCCACGAATTTCTTGCAACAATGTGGTTATCGTGGCAGTGCCGATGGTGGTTCATCATCGGCCACAGATAGTGGGAATTTTTCAAATGCTCCATTGAAAAAGGCCTCGGTTAAGCGACGGGAACCCAGAAGACATACCTTACAGAATGGTATCGATTATAATATGCTCAAACGTCTGAAACAATTTGAAGAGGAACGAGAGGTGCTGTTGTTGGGTTTAGATGCCGTGGACAAGGCCCGTGAATGGTATTTACAGCAGTTGGTCAATGTCCAGGAGAAAATTAAATATTTGGGTAGAATGGGTTCGACAAATGTAAGTTCGATTTTAAAAGTTGCTTTAAAATACCTACAATTTATAAAAAGAAGTCCAGTATTGAGAATTTTTATACTCTGAAAATTTGAGCTATCAAATTCATAACTCTTTCGATTGACTCACTATAGCAGACCCAAGACTAACGTTTAGCCTTCTTAATTTCACTCTTGTACCTATTGAACTGTTATCTATAAACGTCCCAATCTGTACTGAGTTTTGTCTTACTAGCTCTATTATGTGCTTTCTTTGCAGCCTTCCTCAAGGAAGCATTAGTAATAACATACCATTGCAATGTCTAGGCTTAACTTAGTACTCACTTAGAAGCCAAATTATATGATTTCAGACCTTGCATGTTAATTACATTGGCTTTGCATGAAATGGCAATGTATAAAAGAACATCGTAGTCAAACTTGATTTTGGACCCCTTTCTCCTTTATTCTTTTACAATAAAAGAAGCCAGTTTATCTTGCCAATACTGAAGTCATCTTATGTATTTCCCCCTTTAGAAAATTTTCCACTAAGAAATTGCAAACTTTCAATAAAACATCTAACAAAATCTACATCAGAATTATCTTCACTACCACAGACTTGTTTTCACTACAAGAACACATTTTAATATTTCCCCCTCATTTTCAGGAACAATGGTCGGAGGTGCAACAGGAACGACTTAATTTCCAGAGGGCACGTGTCCTTGAAGTTAATCGCAGTCTATCCGTATTAGCCGACACCTGGGACCGTGGTGGTGGCTTTCCATTTCATTTTAATCTGGCCTTTCGGACACCACCAAAAATACCCTCCAATCGAACGTCAACATCCTTAAGCAATACCATAGCAGATCGTTTACGTCAACAGAATCGCCTGCTGGCCAATGAGGGCCACTTGAAAAGTGAACGTATTGTTATGCTAGAACGAGAGAAACAGACTTTATTAGCGGAATTATTTGAATTGAAACAGCGATCGGGTGCACGCCATACCAATAGTTATTTGAATGTTTTAAGTCAATCATCGCCCGGTTGTAGTACCTCATCGGGCGGCGGTGGTGGTTTGGGTGATGCTGATGTTGTTTATTAAATGGCGGTAATATTTAAAAAATAATTAATTAAAATATATTGTAGTTTAGCTTAGAATTAATGAAATTAAATAAAAATTATATTATAATAATTTTATAAAGAATAAAGAAGAATATACAAATCTCCGAAAAAAGTTGTGAATATGCGAAGAAATTAACCTGCCTATATTGGCATTTTTAGTAACGAATTTTTAAACCTTCAGAATCTGATTTGAATACAATCTAATGATCTGTTCCAGAACCTGCAACTATGTACAACATCTTACTACGATAAAAAATGTTCCTTTATGATATGATATCGTGCGTTCCAGATCTATGGAACGAGGTAAAGGTCAATAGGACAATCAAAAGGACAATAGACCCATTAGCCTATCATCCTTTCTCCTCAAGACTCTCGAACGACTGATCGACCTGGTGCTTAGGACTTATGTAGACAACACCTCTCTTAGCAATTCACAGCACGCATATATAAAAGGCAAGTCTGTGGAATCTGATTTGCATGAGGTGGTATATTGAGAAAAATAAAACTAGAACTTTACGTTGGCTGCCTTCTTATATCTAAGTCCGTAAACTACTCACTTAAAAATGCAATATGTTTTCTGTCTAATTTCTATAGCCATCGAAACTATTTCCCACCTACCTCCTAATACTTTTTTAGCTTCTTATCTTAACTTTCTCCCATACAGATCTCTCCATATCTATCATGGATGATCACAATGTACGGGCGGACGGTCTCAGAGTGCTGCACATCCCCTAACCTAACCTTCATCGAATTTAAAATTTGTGTTTGAAAAAATAATATTGTAGTTTTTGCTGTAAATATTGGCCTGCCAGTAATCTGAATCACCTCTTTTATATTTTTAAAGACATTTCTAACTGTTCTTTAGATCGGGAAATCTTTTCCTATAGGAGCACCTTACTTTAAAATGAGGTAATCCCACTGCAAGGATTTGAGTTTTCTCCAATCAACTGATTAAAATAGGTTTTATGTTTTAATTCACGGTAACATATATCAAGTAGAACAAGCTCAATACTTTGTCCCCCATATTCAAATATGTATTATGTTTGAAATATTGAATCTTGTGAGCCACTTGGTCTGTTCCCGTACTGCAAGAATCTACTAGATTTTACTATTTTCTTCGATAACATAAAGGAAAATTCGTTATCGTAGTAAAAAGTAGTAGATTCTTGCAGTGCGGGAACAGACCAACTATAGAACTAGTGCTCACAGGTGGTTTTATACACTTAAACGTAGATTTTTAATAATAATGTTCTAGAGGTGATTCGAGGCTAAACCTGAATTTGTAAAGAATATATTATCAAAAACCATCAAACCTATAACCATAAATTTTTAACAAATTAAAGGTTTAACCATGGATTTTTAAAGAATATTTTTATAAGGATCATTTAAACTATAACCGAAGATTTTTAAACAAGTAAAAACGTCGTTAAATTCGGCCTGGCGGAACTTTTTATACTCTCCACCTTGAGCTGGACATTTAATGTACCGGTAATCTTTCGATATTTTTATATATCGTGGGCTGTACCATGGTTAATTTTTGATAGGAAGATTTGACACATGATTAGAACGAAATTACGGCAAATTCGCTACAATAAACGTGTCCATAATCCGTGAAATACGGAATAAAACCCGGTATCGTTGTATTGGGGCTATCGTGAAAAGGAAGCCAATATTGATAATTTTTTCTAGGAAGATTTGATACCCTATTTGAATTCAAAATGTAAAATTATATACCGAATACCGAAATTTGGAAGGTATGGGTCTATATTAAAAAGTCGATGAATATTGATAATTCTTGGTGGGAAGAGGTGTCACCCAATGAAAAAAGTCTTTCTCTTATAGGGATTTTCAATTAAGCGGGTTTTCATTTAAGCGGGTTTTCATTTAAGCGAAGTAAAATGTTTGAAAATTCATCCGAATATTAGTTTATAATTTTTGGTTTCAATTAAACGATTTTTTCGATAAACCGGTGTTCGCTTATCCGAATTCGTCTGTATAAGGGATTTCCCTTATAGCAACGTGAAATTAGCCGGCATAATTAGTTTATGTGCCAACAATATATCTGTATTTTATTGAGAACAAAAATTGAGTAGTAATTCATTATCGCTTTGCTGATCCTCCATTTTTCTGCATTGCACACACACTCGTAGTTAACGATAAAAATCAAAATATTTTATTTCTTAGAAATTATTCAAGGTAACAATCATTTTCAATTTACACCTAAATCATCAATCCTCTTTGTATAACCACTAAATGCAAATGGTCATATCGATGTTATTATTCAGGATTTGGGAACCGTCTCATATACTTATTCAGTTGTTTATAATTTAGCTCTTTGCCGGGTGTAACAATACCCTTATTAATGGTTTCCTTGGCGGTTGCTTTCCGATCCATATAGACTTTGTAGCACCGTTTAAATTGTGTGATTTCCTTGTGACACATTTTCTCCACGAAATCATTCTCCTTGAGGCAGGCAAACAGCACTGACATCTCCTGCAGACAGGCTACATCTGAACCCGAATCTGCTTTACCACTGACAGTGTTCTTCAGACGCAATGGTAAAATCTCTTGGAATGGAACATCAGCCTCGTTTTGTGGAGTGCGTGCTTGACGTTTGGCAAAGAGGGCAGCAGTTGGTATACGCATGCTGTTCGAAAGGTTGGAATTCAGTTGTTAGAATTGTAAAATTTGAAACATACAACGAAGTTGTATTAATTAGACTCACCTGGATCCAAATTTTATTTGATAAAAATCCAAAGAATACGAAAAATATCCAGCCAGCGGCCCCAAAAAATTTGCGGTTGTTACGAAAGTTATTTTTTGAAATTACAAAGCTGACATGGAAAAGGGACGGCGTAGTAGTTTGAAAGCCTAGCACAAAGCAAAATGATTGATAAAGATTAGAATAAAAACAAAAACACCGACACAGGGATAGCAAGATGAAGTATGGGAAACATAGAAGAAATGGCAAAATAATGATTTTGGCACAAAACTGTTGGGTTTTAAGGTTGGTACACACTATCAGTTTCGTATGAAACACACATTTTGGGATTTCTACAATAGATTCGGTGAGTCAATAGAAGGGCTTAATGAAACAGCAATATATAACAAAATAACCCTATTTTCGCACTTATATCAAACATATTTTGCGGGTTGCAATGTGATCATCCACGAAAAGAAAAAGATATGGAGTGAAAAAAAGAGGGGTAGAGAGAGATGAGAAGCTTACAAGGACAGAAAATATACTACGTGCCTAGGTTGGACTTTCCCAACCACTTTGGGTTTCTAATGATGCTGTAGATTAGAGCAGGTTCCGTTGTTGAGAAGAAACTAAGACTGGGTGGAAAGTGAGCACACACTAGTCTGTGCCGTCTGTAGGCCAGGACTGGGCAGCGACATAGGAGGCGTTCAATTGTCTCCCTCTCCTCCTCTTCAACGCAGAGTCTACAGTAATCAGTAACATCATGGTCCCTTTTACTGGTAAAGGCCCTGATATTGCAATGACCAGTAATGATTCCTGTCATTACTCTTATTTCAGCTTTGCTCAGGTTGAACAGTGATTGTGTCCTTTTGGTAGACAGAATCGGCCAAATAGATCTTGACACATTGCACCTAGGTTCGTTGGGCCAAAAGTTCATAGGCTCTTTCGCCAAAGAACGCCTCAAAGTTCCGATAAAGATGACATATGGATGGTTTGATTGAGCCATCAATTGCTAGATTTGTATATTGAGATCTTCGTCTAGCTAATTCGTCTGCTCTCTCATTACCAATAATATCGGTTCAACGATTTCTGCATCCACAATTTTTATCAATTCCC
Organism: Musca vetustissima; assembly: GCF_032173495.1. Classification (NCBI taxonomy): domain Eukaryota; kingdom Metazoa; phylum Arthropoda; class Insecta; order Diptera; family Muscidae; genus Musca; species Musca vetustissima. Next base: position 88,970 of record NW_026875137.1, read on the forward strand.
CTGCATTCCAAATCGCGAAGATCTCAGCTTGGAAAACACTACAGTTTGTAGGTAAGCTCAAGGCCTAGCCTTTCACAGTAAACGCCAGCCCCTGTACCTTCTTCCATCTTGGATCCGTCTGTAGAGAAAACCATACCGTCCCCAAAGGTCCCTTTAACACAGTTTTTTGTTTTTTTTTACTTCTGTTTGTTATTAATCAGCCACACTCTGCTTTTTTCCTCTAAATTTAATTTCGCGGCAACAGTCCGCTGAAGAACAATTTTCGAAACACATCAATTTATTTCATTATACCCATATACAAAAGTCCCATTTAAATTCCATTATGTTGAGGTTTCTATCCCAGTTTTTCAACCTAGGTTCTGTAATTTCCTCACAGCGAAAATAACTTTCTAGCTGAGAATTTGCAAAGAATTGCACCCATACCTACATTAGAGGAATATTCAAAACACTCCAAACGGTGGAGGGTGTTCAATAGTCGGTGCGAACGAATTTAACCGTTTTTCCATTGTTATCAACAATTTTCACCTTTCTCCCCTGTTCGTATCATTAATCATATGAAAACAGTTCCGTTGGTTCATTTCACAAAACCATACAATTGAACCCGTTCGTTCCGGAACGATACAACTCTAAACAATTGATACGTTGTTTTTTTATTAGATTTTTTTCTGTAATAAATTAAGTGAATTTGTTGTTAAACAAAAAATTAAAAAGTAAAACAATAACACACACACTCTCACGTATATATAAACAAAGTCAAACACACACAAAAAAGAAAAACAAACGAATAAAAATGAGCGTACCCGAGACAAATAATAGTGCACCTGTAACTCCAGCTAATTATACGCCAGCTACATCAAAAAGGCAATTATCAACCTAATTTTTATTTGATATTCCTATACATAATTTCAGTGTTTTCTATTGAATGGAATTTAAAGATATTGTATCGAAGAATTTTGAAGAAATAATGAATTGGAGAAATAAAAGTGACCAAAAATATGCAATGTTTGTGTGTGTGCTCCAATTATGAAGCAAGTCATAAACTCGGGTGGTAAACTAGAATAATACCTTGGCTGGCCACTGGTACATATTTCTAATTGGAACATGCAATGGTGATCCATGATTAGCAAATTACAAATGCAATGGAATTGAGTTTTAGCTATTGCAAGGGAATCAAATTTTGCAAGAAATGCCTCCACGGCTTTTTTATAAGAGACCTTAAATAGTTATTGTTTGTAAGTGTTTTTTTTAATAAGTTTCCCACTTTTTTTCATTATTTTTAGACAACTGTCCAGATTTCATCCTTACCATGGCAACAACATAATTCTATGTGAAGATAATACAGTCGCTTTTCGTAAGACCAGCTTTGCCGATGCGGTTACATTTTCCGAAAAACCCTTACAAATGGGTGAAATTTTTCTGGTAGAGATTGAGAAAAATGAACGTGGCTGGTCGGGCCATATGCGTTTGGGTCTAACACAATTGCTGCCCGATGTTTTGGGTTCAATGGATTCGGGTTTGCCACAATTTGCATTACCAGATTTGGCAAATTTAGGTACCTGTTGGATATTTCCTATATCAAAATTTGAATCTCATACACTGACACCACGTTCAAATGCCGGTGATGGTGGAGGTGGCGGAAGTGGTAGTGATAATTCGGCATTAGCTACGACAAACAATGGACAACCCTCAACAAGTTCAGCTGGATCAACAAAAAGTAAGTTTGGAGTTTTTTTTGGCACTCTCTAACACAGGCACATATATATATATATATATATATGTAAGCATTTGTATGTAATTTGCATTGAAATTATATTGAGGGTTCAATCACCTAAACCAGGTGAGTTTTTTACTTCCATAAATTACAGTCACAAAAAGGAGGGAAATCAACGCATTAACATCAGTAATTTTTAATTAGTCAGTCAATATGAATAAGAGATTAGTTTCTTCATACAATCGGAAATAATTTTAACTTTTTATCAGATTTTGGAATTTAAAATATTTATTTTTTTTTTGTACCCTCAGACTTATGTAAAAGTAGTAGATTCTTGCAGTACGGGAACAGACCAATTGTTATTATTATTTTAAATACCCTCAGGCATGGTATAATAATAAAAGGTAACAGCAAGTGTTGTTGTACAAAAAACGATACAACAACCACATGGAAATTTGTTGTTGTAAGTTCTACTAGTGTCAACTCATTTGACAGAAAAATGTAAACAAACAAACAAATTATCATGAAATTATTTTTATTTTGAAAATGGAATATTTTCGAATCCTCAAAATAAAAAAAAACATGAATGAAAATCTATCAAATTTATATTTCTATCGCTTCCACATCTATCCTTTAATTGAGCCATTGCCATATATATATGTGTAACACATATGACAATGCTGGGAATAGCGAGTAATTCCTTCAACAAAGATTTGCTTCCTCAAGCTTTCCCAGCAGGCAGATTGAGTAAATTGAATACGGGAGCACATTAAAAAAGAACAATTTCAAATTGTATGCGTTCCCAATTTTCCTGTTGGGTGATTTTTAAAAACATAATTTGTCAAATGCATATTGACACTAGTATTACGTTGGAATCAAATCAGCTGGGATTTGCTGTTACCTTTTATAATTGTACCATGACCTTTAGGCTTAAGGCTACCCAGCAAACATTTTTTCCGAAGTTTTCTGATATCAGTTTTTTTCGAGTAATCTGCACATAATCTGAAAGAAAATATAACTGTACCAAGGGTCTGGCGTCTACTGTGAAAGCCTAGGCCTTGAGTTTACCTACAAGTTGGATTGCAACTGTATGGGTTTCCAAGCTCAAATCTTCGCGATTTGGAAGGCAACGGTATTGATAAAAAGTGTGGATGCAGAGGTCGTTGAACCGGTGACTATCTTCGTGGATAGTCAAGCGGCTCTTAAAGCCATCAAATTTATTTATTTTATTTATTTAAACTCTTACATGTACACAAAGCCTTTTTTGGCCAATTATTATGAATACATTATGCGAAATCGTTGATATATGAGGCCGTCCTCAAGTGTAGAACAGTTTAGGAAAAAGGTAAATTTTCCGAATTTTGGATCAAACGCCCATATAAATTTTCGAGTTTCAAATCTAATATTCGATAAATTTTCGAATTTTGAATCAATCATTTTTATTTCTTATTATAAATTCTTTTTATTCCTTATTATAAATACTTTAAATTTAAATTAAATTTATATACCCATGGTTCCTTTTAAGAATATACATAGAATCACTTTCTAAGTCGATTTATGCATGCCCGTCTGTCCGTCTGTTAAATTGTAAACATTTCGCATTTATTATCCGAATGAAATTAAAAATTGAAATTCGTGAAAATCGGTTCAGATTTAAATGTAGCTCCCAAATATATTTTCATCCGAATTTTAAAATTTAGGCCGATTGGCACGTAATTTTGCACAACGTACAACGTCTGTTAAATTGTAAACAAAGTGCAGGTCGCATTTATTATCCGAATGAAATTAAAAATTGAAATTCGTGAAAATCGGTTCAGATTTAAATGTAGCTCCCAAATATATTTTCATCCGAATTTTAAAATTTAGGCCGATTGGCACGTAATTTTGCCTAACGTGTATCAAGTTTTATTGAAATTGGTTCAGATTTAGATATAGCTCCCATATATATTTTCGTCAGATTTTTAGCAAATGGTGCGCCAAAGCGTCAAATTAAGGTCGATTGGCACGAAATTTCGCACAACTTACTGAATTTAGGATAGCCTAACGTGTGCCTATTTTTATAGAAATCGGTTCAGATTTATATATAGATAGCCTAATGTGTTCCAAGTTTTATTGAAATCTGTTCAGATTTAGATATAGCTCTCATATATACTTTCACCCTTTGTACCAAATTTCGGCGAATTCGCTTGAATAGCACGCTCAAGAACCCCAAAATTTCAAAAATTGATGGGTACCTTTATATGGGGGAAAAACCTAAACATGGACCGATATAGCTCTTCTTCGAATCTGACTTATGTGCAGAGAAAAGACAACTCTATGCAAAATTTTGGCGGTCTATCTAAATTCGTTTAGAGGCTAGAGTAATTACAACTGACGGACGAACATGCATAAATCGTCATGGAAGTTTACGCCGATCAAGAATATATATACTTTATGGGGTCGGAAAAGATTATTTCGACAAGTTATAAGAGGAAAAACAAACTTAATATACCCTCCATTCTAAGGAGGGTATAAAAAGATACAAATGTACCTGTTTATTGACCGCAGGGTTATGTTGGGTTCACAACACAGATCACAGATCTGTTAACAGATCAACAGCCCAATTTCATGTCAATGGTCATTAAAAAATGTTATGTCTGTTAGGATACATCTCTTGAATATAGGCAAAGTGGTAAAGGGTATTATATAGTCAATCCCGTCCGACTTTTCTACTTTCTTTACTTTTTTATCCAATTTAGAATTTTTATTTTTTTATCTATATTTTTTTGTATTTTCCAGGTAGTATTTTAGGCGACTCAATGTATGTGCGTACACCCCGTGGTATGATACCCAAACGTTTGCTGAGACCAACTGCCGCCGATGGCATATTGCTGACAGACAAAGGATCCCGTATTGGTGTTGTATTTATACCCACCGAAAATGATAAGACAAAGGGTGAAATGCATTTCATTATCAATGGTGTGGATCAGGGACCGTGTACCCGAGATATACCACTGGATGAGGCACCACCCCTGCATGTGGTCATTGATGTGTATGGCACAACAAAACAAATACGCATCATACAATTATATGGCAGTGAGTACAATAAATATTAATTATTTTGTTCAAAAAAAATTAATTCCATTTTTTCAGTTGTTTCGCTACAAAATGCTTGCCGTGATGCTATACTCTTAAATATGAAACCACAAAATATTGACAAATTACCATTGCCAGAGCGTTTAAAGAATTTCCTTAAAGGTCAAGATTAATTAGTAATTATAATATAAATTTAATTAATTAACAAACAAGCAAACAATAAGAACTAACAACTAACACAAAACAAAAGCAAATACATTTGTATTACTAACACAAACAAAAAACAACAACAACAATGCAAAATAACTATTATAATGTTAGAAACAAAAAAACAAATCCTTTATGATACTGGGTATAAACATGAAATTATAAATTTCCTTATTATTTGAAAAAGTAAATATTTTTTTTTATATACACCAACAGTCCTATATTATAATAAGAACTCTTTTTGTTCCCTTCCTATTCTATACTTAAAAATATATTCTCAATACTTATTATTATTATTAATTCGCACAAACAAAAAAACTATTCTAAAAATAATTATCTTAAGTTTTAATTTTATATACAGAAAAGAAAAAAACACCAACAATAACAACATACAGCAAGAGCAAAGCATTTGTATAATCACAATTGAAAATTTGTATATAACTATTTTCTTTGTTTTAAATATTATTTTATAAATTAAAATAATTTCACATACATTCACACACAAACATGAAATGAAATAAAATATATATGAGTGTTTATTTTTTGATTATAAAATGAGAAATCATTTGAAGAAAGGGAAGAAATCCGATTTTGATGTCTCATCTAGGAAGAATTTTTGAGAATAATTTAGAAATCAAAAGAAGGGAATAATGAAGAGCACATGGTATAAATGATATATCATTATTTTCGAATTTAATTTTCCTTGATAAACATTTTGAGAATTAATTACTGAATATTCTATGATGAGGTTCCCCTTGTAACAGAAAATCTAAATGGTATAATCTAATCACCTATTAGGTCTTCATTTAGACTTCTTTTTGTTTCAATTTTATTTTCCACAAATAATGTTAATGCAAAGATTGCGTGTGTTAGCTAAGCAAAATGGCTTTGAATTAATTAGAAAAATAATGCAAAGAAATAAAAACAATTAAAAATCAAAGTGTTACAACAATGTGGCGGTAGGCAAGCAGACGAGATAGATTGGCCAGACATAATTCCAACAATCATTGTTTTGTTATAGACCATTAACTTATATACAAACACACCCACACATACTCATTTACATACAAACATCAACAGTCAACACCATTTCTTGATGATGAGTGCGCACTGTTTAGAAACAAATAAATAAAAAATCAAATTTGCAAAAGAACAACAAACAAATGTTACCTTAATTAATAAGAAAATTTATAATGCATAAAAAATGAAAACAAAAATATATATTATCCTATTTAAAACAAAAGTTTATTATAATTATTGCCAATTATATATATATATATATATGATGAAATGAATCTCTATTATTTAGACAATCCTCTATTTGTTTTATATATTTAATGTTTTGTAAAACAAATCATTATTTTTATTTTTTCAATTAAAAAAACCTTATATATTTTAAGTTATTTCTTTTTGTACGTCTGATGTAGTTTGTAAGTCCAAAATTGTACATTCCATTAATGTTATTATTTTATATATGAATATAATTACAAAAAATAACAACAAAAAGATGCCATTGTTTTTTCTTCCCTGTGTTAAACTGAGGCGTGGGTTTTTTAAAAATATTTTTTTTAATAGGCATGGATTTTTCAAAATATTTCTTTAATAGGCGTGGATTTTTTCAAATTATTTTTTAAATAGGCGTGGATTTTTTTCAAAATATTTTTTTAATAGGAGTGGATTTTTCTTTAAAATATTTTTTTTAAATAGGCGTGGATTTTTTCAATTTTCTTTTAACAGGCGTGGATTTTTTAAAAAGATTTTTTTTAAATAGGCGTGGATTTTTTAAAAATATTTTTTTTAATAGGCGTGGATTTTTTAAAAATATTTTTTTTTAAATAGGCGTGGATTTTTTAAAAATATTTTTTTTTAAATAGGCGTGGATTTTTTAAAAATATTTTTTTAAATAGGCGTGGATTTTTTAAAAATATTTTTTTAAATAGGCGTGGATTTTTTAAAAATATTTTTTTAAATAGGCGTGGATTTTTTAAAAATATTTTTTTTAAATAGGCGTGGATTTTTTAAAAATAATTTTTTTATGCGTTGATTTTTTAAAAATATTTTTTTAAAAGGCGGGATCTTTTACAAATATTTTATTAAAAGGCGTGGATTTTTTAAAAATAATTTTTTTTAAATAGGCTTTGATTTTTTAAAAATATTTTTTTTTTAAATATTTTTTCAAGGCGTGGATTTTTTAAAAATATTTTTTTTAAATATTTTTTCAAGGCGTGGATTTTTTAAAAATATTTTTTTAAATAGGCGTGGATTTTTCAAAAATATTTTTTTAAATAGGCGTGGATTTTTTAATAATATTTTTTTAAATAGGCGTGGATTTTTTAAAAATATTTTTTTAAATAGGCGTGGATTTTTTAAAAATATTTTTTTAAATAGGCGTGGATTTTTTAAAAATATTTTTTTAAATAGGCGTGGATTTTTTAAAAATATTTTTTTAAATAGGCGTGGATTTTTTAAAAATATTTTTTTAAATAGGCGTGGATTTTTTAAAAATATTTTTTTAAATAGGCGTGGATTTTTTAAAAATATTTTTTTAAATAGGCATGGATTTTTTAAAAATATTTTTTAAATAGGCGTGGATTTTCTATATTTTTTTAAATAGGCGTGGATTTTTTAAAAATATTTTTTAAATGTCCACTAAATAGGCGTGGATTTTTTAAAAATATTTTTTAAATAGGCGTTGATTTTTTAAAAATATTTTTTTAAATAGGCGTGCATTTTTTAAAAATATTTTTTTAAATAGGCGTGGATTTTTTAAAAATATTTTTTTAAATAGGCGTGCATTTTTTAAAAATATTTTTTTAAATAGGCGTGGATTTTTTAAAAATATTTTTTTAAATAGGCGTGGATTTTTTTAAATAGGCGTGCATTTTTTAAAAATATTTTTTTAAATAGGCGTGGATTTTTTAAAAATATTTTTTTTAAATAGGCGTGGATTTTTTAAAAATATTTTTTTAAATAGGCGTGCATTTTTTAAAAATATTTTTTTAAATAGGCGTGCATTTTTTAAAAATATTTTTTTAAATAGGCGTGCATTTTTTAAAAATATTTTTTTAAATAGGCGTGCATTTTTTAAAAATATTTTTTTAAATAGGCGTGCATTTTTTAAAAATATTTTTTTAAATAGGCGTGCATTTTTTAAAAATATTTTTTTTAAATAGGCGTGCATTTTTTAAAAATATTTTTTTAAATAGGCGTGGATTTTTTAAAAATATTTTTTTAAATAGGCGTGGATTTTTTAAAAATATTTTTTTAAATAGGCGTGGATTTTTTAAAAATATTTTTTTAAATAGGCGTGAATTTGTTGTCGTAAATTTGTTTAAATATTTTTAATTACCAAACAATTTTAAACTTCCAAACAAGGTTTTAATTTTTTTTAATTATGTTAGTGTGAATTATTATGTGGGTGTGTGTCTACTATAAAATAAACAACATTTTTTTGTTTTGTTTTAACAATCTACTTATAATAAAATAGGTATTTATTTTATTTTTCACTTTCTTCGTTTTTTCATTTTACTTAATAATGTTTAAAAAAAATAAAATCTATTTTTTATTATTTATAATAAACACAAAAAAATGGTTATACTTCTAAAAATTGTTTATCAAATTGTAATATTAATAATTGTTTTTAATATTTTTACTTTTTATTATTTTTTAATTTACCCATTTGTTTTGATTTCTGTTTGAGTTTATTTTGTTTAATGGGTTTACCTTCGAGCAGGGTGGGTGAGGAAGTCAGATCGGCATCATTTTTCGGTGTTTTGTTTTTCTTTTGGGGTGGCGTAGAAGCTTCGGCCGATTTCTTTTGTTCCTTTTGAGGTGGTTTAGCTAAAGCTGTTGGTTGTGGCTGTTGTTGTTTCTCCTGTTTATTCTTTTTAGTTTGTTGGGGTTTTTGTTGTTGTGGTTTTTCTTCAGCTTTCTGCTCATTATTTTTCTGTTTGGGTTTCTGTGGTTTCTCTGTGGACTTTTGTTTTTCAACAGGTTGTTGTTTCTTTACTTCAACGAGTTGTGATGATTTTTTCACTTCGGCAGTTTCCTGGGATTGTTGTTTATTTTTCTTCTTATTCTTTTGAGGCTTCTCTTCGGGAGTCTCTTTCTCCTCAACTGTGGTCTTAGAATCGACCTTTTTATTTTCCACATTTTTCTTTTCGTTTTTATTATTTTCCTTCTTATCCTTGACCTCTCCGTTTGTTTTTGCCTTATCCTCAGCGGGGGCATCCTTTTTCTTTTTGGGTACCTTTACCGGTGGTTCAAATACCTTGGCAATATATTTCTGTTTGCTTTGTTCCAATTTTTGTTTCTTAATGGTCAAATCCAATTCGCTGAGTACAGGTTTACCGGCACGTTTACCCAATTTTTTGCCCTTGGCCAATTCCTCACCATCAGCGGCTCCTTCTTCACCATCCTCGGCATTGAGAAGTTCAACCTTTTCTTCGTCAGCTGTGGCTATACCCTCGTCCAATTGCTTCTCATCCTCCTCTTGCTGTTCCTTACTCACCGGTATGGTATTGGAGAATTTCTTCAATTTAGCCACAAAGAAACCATCCATGTTATGGGTGTGGGGATAATAACGTCTGGTCAAATTCAAAGATGGATGGAATCTGTATTGGCGATATTTGGTGAACCCTTCAACACCGAAATCGAGGCCAGTTGGTACCAATTTAACATTACGTTTCTTCAGAACATAATCAATGACCCATTCATTTTCTTCCGGCAACACCGAACAGGTGGAATAGACAATGTAACCACCTGTAGCGGACTTGGCATCGGTACAATCGATGGCCGTTAGCAAAAGTTTACGTTGCAAGTTGTAACATCTCTGGACATCAACGGGACATTTGGTTGTCTTGACACTGGGATCTTTGGAAACAACACCAGTACCAGTACAGGGAGCATCCAATAGAATTCTATCGAAACCGGTCATAATTTGTCTAAACTTAGCACCATCTTCGCAGGACACAATGGAGTTGACCACACCCAAACGATGGAAATTGGCAACAACGGCCTTAATACGATCCTTGTTGGCATCATTGGCAAACAACACACCGGTATTCTTCATGACAGCAGCAATATGGGAACCCTTGCCACCTGGCGCAGAACACATATCCAAAATTCTTTCATTTTCTTGGGGAGCCAAGGCCATAACAGGCAGCATAGAAGAGGCACCTTGGATCATATAATGACCAGCCAAATATTCTGGGGTGGCACCCAAGGGTACTTGGGAACTGTAGATAACCAAACCAACCTTGGTCCATTTTCCCAAGGGATCTAAATTAACACCACGATTAATTAGGGCAGCAGCTAAGTCCCTTCTTCTGGTCTTCAAGGTATTGGTGCGTATAGTCAGAGGTCTAGCCACTTCTGAGGCTTCCAAATACTCCATAAGTTCGCTCAATGGGAACATGTCCATTAGTTTGCCCATAAGGAATTCATTGTAACTGTAGTAGACACACAAATCCTTGCGCAACAGGTCCATATAATCACTTCTGGGCCTGTCAGGTTGGCGATACTTATTGAAATCGGACAATACCAGTGTCACATCCTTGATGCGTTGTTGAATTTCCTGCAAAGTGATTTCTTTTTCTTCATCCTCTTCGGGGAATTGGAATATCTCTTGTTGATCAACGGACATTTGCATTTCCTCGGCAGCCAATTTGGCTTCTTTGGCTTCACGTTTTTTCAATTTCTTATTTTGTTTTTCAATGGGCAGTAGGTCTTCATCATCGTCGTCGTCCTCATCATCATCTTCGTCGTCATCATCATCATCCTCATCACCAGAAACATCAAAATCATCATCAGAATTTGCCTCATCATCATCTGATAAATCATCCAATTTTCCCAATTTAATCTTGGCGTCATCGTCCTCAGATTCCTCTTCATCTTCCTCCTCACCATCTTCTTCGTCATCATCGTCTTCCTCCTCGACTTCTTCATCATCGTCATCATCACTGGCGTCAACTTCTTCATCATCCTCATCTTCTTCTACATCATCTTGTTCCTCATCATCACTCTCCTCCTCTTCAACTTCCTCGGCTTCTTCTTCAATGAATTGTTTGCCAGCCTTCTTCTGTTTGGGCTTTAACCATTCTTGGTTATCATCTGTAAAACCTTTAGCTTTCTTTTGCTTGGCTTTGTTATTCTTGGCCACCACTTGTTGTTTCTCCTCCTCCTCAGATTCCACTTCACTTTCCACCTCCATCTTGCCATTACCATTTAGATTTTCCTTCTCTTCCTCTTCATCACTGTCACTGTGATATTCTTTTTGTTTCCTCTGCTGGAATTTCTTTTCCTTGGCCAATTTTTGTTTCTCCTTAATGATTTGTTTACTCTTCAGTCTTTTGGCCAAACGCTGTTTCTGGCGATGCGACAACTTTTTGTCCTCTTCCTCCATGGGAGCTGTAAGCAAGAAATCGAAATTCTAGAAATGTGACCACCAACTGTTGGCTGCAGATAAAAAACTTACCAAATGTCTTCTTGGGGAATGTGGGTGGTCCCTGTTTACGTGCCTTCCGGCCCGGTCCCTTTTTCACTTTCTCACTATATTCCGCTTTACGACCCATTATTTATTTGTGGTCTTTTCTAATAGTTTTATTTAATAAAAATTAAAATTCAATTGGAAAATCTTAAAACTGTTTAAAGCGTGTGTTAAGAAATGCACGTGGAACCGGAGAGAGCAAATCAATGAATGAAAACAACAGCGAGCAAATGTCAATTTCAGTATGACATTTCTCTCGTAATGTGATGAACATATTGGAAGCGTAAGCGTATGGCGTCAAGAGCACAATGAAATGGAATTGAATGTTTAATTAAAAAAAATACTCAAGTGAGAAACTCGTTCACTCAGCTGTCCCTGATTGGACAATCGCTGGCCTACTTAAAGATCTATTAATAATGTAAGCGAAAATCAGCCGTTTTTTTCTCAAGACCGCCTAAGGGGAGCAGAGCTGAATGCTAACGGACGAGTCCACAGGCTGTGGGAAGCTGGGGTATCAAGGTCGCTTGATACGCTGGGGTATCAAGCGACCTCGTGCCCATCAGTGTTCTACGGTGTGCAGTCGAACGGAGCCTTGATGATACCTGGGCGCCTCAACAAGATTTTCAGGCTTAAGGCGGAAACGCATACGAGGATTCAGGTCTGCCATGTCAAAAAATATCAGAGTCAAACTAGATTTTAAACGTCATTCAGCTTTATTCTTTTACAATAAAATAAGCCATCTGAATGTGCCAAACCTGAAGTCCTCCTACCCCAAAATCCTCACAAAATTTTTTTATGGAGCCGAATTTTAATAACCCCCTTTTTAGTAACAAAAACAATGTCTACGTATGCGATTTTTCGACTGATGCTTGTGTGGCAGCCTTAGCACCCCACTCGAACTTACAAGACCAGAACTCACTATCCCCTTAAATAATAACAACCCAGATTCTACCGGTCCATCTTTTGCCTCAAACCCATTATTCTCGACGACATAAACGAAAGCCTGGAGAGGCGGACCTCCTCAACCGTCTAGAGGAAACCGGTTCCTTCCACCATAGTCAGGAGAGCATCCGAATCAACTCTGGTACGACTTACCCTTGACACACGAGGTAGACGTCAAGGATACTACTGTGATTAGTACTACATTGACTAATACAATGGCTGACCTGTTGACTTCTGCAAATCTCCAAACTCTTTAGGCAGCTGGCCGTCGAAGTGGATACTGCGGCCGATGGGCTTCCAATCCTAAAGATGGATGAAACATCGGAACCGGGTCACCTGAGCGCTGAGAAATCCCTGATACCATCATTCACTGCAACTTAGGGTAAATATCTGTCGAAATTAGCACGGAGGAGAGCCCGTAAAAAAGCTTCCAAAAAGGCTGCTAAGGCACAACCACCCCCTGTAAATCCGCCCACTGCCGATACCAAAATCCAAGGTTATAACAATTGGACAGTTGTTTGGGGATAAACCAAATGTGGCGAAGCATTGTATTGCATCTCACAGAATAAGAAGAAGAATCAAAACAAGTCTGTCCGAGACAGTTTCATATTGATTTTTTTAAACAATAATACCTCGTAAATTATGATTTAATTATACAGATTTTTTGTTAAAAAATAATATATAATTGGTTTATTGACTATATCGTAAATGAATAGTCTGAGAATGGAACTGATATCGTTCGATTTGAGTGTGGAGGCATTGATTGGTTCGCTGTTTGCACTGGGTGCACTTTTTGCATTTTGCCGTAGTCTGTTGATTGAGGATGTCATCTGCATTCCGGGTAAAAGTAAACATGGATGGAAATCTATAAAGATATTGGATCGGGTAGGTATCTATTTTGGAATATTATTTTTTTAATTCCTAGTATTGTTATTCCTTTGTCTATTTTAAAAGAAAGGAATAATTTGCCTTTGTTTACATTCGAAACAAAAAAATATACGTGTCCCAAAAGCAATACAAATGCAAAATCTATGCGCCACTTGTGGGTCAAGGTAACCTACCGTTGAGCGCTGTTTGCGATGAATGTGGCGAAGATGTTGAAGAAGTCGGCCTTAGCGGCTGGCGTTGTGCCGGGTGCGATAATGCTATC